>NW_007728418.1:273814-291815 GCF_000696425.1 Galeopterus variegatus | reverse complement strand
CAGAGGGGATCGGGCCTGCGACACTCATCATCCCGCTCAGCCCCACAAGAGGTTACCGCCGGCTGGTCCGGGGTCCCTTCGCACCCTGTGTTGTTGGTCCCCGGTGGCGAGGAACCAACACATGTCTTTCAGTTAAGAAAATCTTGTTTCATGCCTTTAGCACTTTTTCCCCACCCATTTTCTCTGCATTATGTCTTTTTAAAAAATAAATTCTATTGTATATATTTAAGGTATACAACATGGTGTTATGTAGACATATAGACAGTACAATGGTTACTATAGTGAAACAAATTAACATTCATTGTCTCATAGTTATCCATTTTTTGTTTGTTTTTGTTGCAAGAGCAGCTGAAATCTCGCCATTTAGCATGAATCCCAAATGTAGTACAATTTTATTACCCGTGGTCCTCATGTTGTACATTAGATCTCTAGACTTGTTCATCCTACGTACCTGCTACTATGTCTTTTTTTAGAACATGTGCAGTTGGGTGTTGGACTTCCTAGGTTGTTCCTTTAATTAAAAAAAAATCATATTTATACTCTCTGAATTTTGGGTTTATATTCTGTGAAATTTCTTCAAAATCCATTTTTCAATTATTCTGTAAATGACATTTTATTTTTGTTATTTTTTAACATCTGAAAGCTATATATATATATTTTTTTTCTCTGAAAGTTTCTTTTTATATAGCATTTTGTTTTTTTTCTTTATTTCTGAGGATATTAAGCATTTTTACACATTTCTTTTTATTTTCTTACCTGTATTTTCTCTGAGTTCATTTTGGGGAATGGAGTATTTGGCCTCTAATTTTTATTTTTTGAGAGTGTTGTGGTGTTTGACTGCTTATCAATAATTTTGTGTATATTTTATCAATAAAGCATAAATAAAATGTGGTTAATTAATACAAGTAATAAAAGGCTATTAAATAAAGCATTAAATGCAGATTAGAATCCCTGGGCACATAGGTGACACAGGATGAATGATATGATTAATTTCTGGAAAATCAGGCAGGAGCATGGCTCTTTGGTTAGGCTGTTCACAAATGCCTATGTCTTTTCTTTCAATCCAGTCAGTGTTGGAGAGAAAACTCATTCTGTCTCCTTGAGAGGAGGGCATAAGCCTATCTCCTGGTAGGAGCTGAGCTGGAGAGAGGAGGTGGAGTGATGATGGCAGGTTTCATCAACAAATAGGTAGAATTTTAGGGCCAGCCTGTGGCTCACTTGGGAGAATGTGATGCTGATAACACCAAGGCCATGGGTTCGGATCCCTATGTTGGGATGGCCGGTTAGCTCGCTTGGGAGAGCGTGGTGCTGACAACACCAAGTCAAGGGTTAAGATCCCCTTACTGGTCATCTTTAAAAAAAATAAAAAGGTAGAATTTCACTTAATCTCCCTCTTTTCAGGGTGGTGCCTCATTCCGCCTTCTGTTGTGGCTGCTTCCATAAGATTTTTCCTTTAGCAAATGAATTTTGGAAGTTTTGTAGGATGGGAGGGCTCTCACATTATCTTGTGTCCTTGGCAGAGAAAACAGGGGTTGTGTATGCGGATACACAGCTCTTGCAACTTTGCAGCCCTCTAAAGTCTCAAGACTCCATTCATCCACCTAAATTAGTATATTAACTCCTGTTTATGCATGTTTAGTGGGCATTTTACTTTTTATATTGGTAAAATCTGTTTATTTTGGAAAGAGAAAAGACCTGTTTCTACCATCCAAGAATATAATTTGCTCATGGTAAACTCCTGTGTCCTAAACCATTTTTACTGACAGATTGGAAGAAGAAGAAAATATTTCAGCAATAAAGAAAGCAATTTTACCTTTTTATCAAAAGCATGGAAATAAGGGATTTAATGTTATCAGCTGAGGGAAAATAATCAGCTATAGGTAGAAAGGGTCTAAAGAAAAAATTGTAGTTTCATTCACTAAGTCATCTCATCCAGTTATTTTGATGTAGGTTTTACATTTAATTTATCTTGCAGACTTCATCATAAAAGAGAACTGCTCAAAGCTAGGCATTCTATGAGTTTTTATTGATTTTTTCTCTTTTTCTTTTTTTTGCATGATTTGGGTGGGTATCTTGGTTATACCTGACTTAAAACTTCTCTAGACTAAAAATGTTGTAACTGTGCTTATGACATAAACCCTTGGGCCTCAATTACATATGTAAAATAACCAAATGTATTGACTTAATTAGGAATATAGACTTAAAATTTTATATATATAATATATTGTTATATTTTCTTTATTTAAGTAACTAGCACCACTAGCAAATTATCATAAAAAGAAAGACTGCTATTCTAAATCCGATATTACTTTGGGCATATATTTAGGTTTACAATCTCTGGGCAAGTAAGATCTATGTAGAATCTAGCAAAAGAAGGCATACGCTGGTATATTAAAGATTTTGGAAGGTTGAGCTAAATTTGAAGGGAGTGGCTAGGAAGTTAGAGGTCCAGTTAGGGTTTGCCTAATAACATGTCAGTGATTCACTAGGACTCAATGTACAAGGATACTTCAAAAAGTTCATGGAAAGATTCATATGATCTTTTAATTCCATTCTTTCACAAACTTTCTAAAGTATTCTTGTACAATTGTACTCATGGCAAAAACGTATTACAGTGAAAGCAAAATCAGCAAAGAGAAAAGGGTAGAAGTCTGGAGGAAACCAGGTGCGAGCTTCCAAGAATCCTCTCCCTGTGGAGTAACATAGAACATGCTTAGTTCCTCAGACATAGAATTGTGACATTTGTGAAATGTTGTCTATCAGGGAAGCTCATTACAGACCCAATGGCCAAGGATTTTATTGGGGACTAGTCATGCACGCACACTCTGGTAACAAAAGTGTATGACTCCCAGAAGGAAAGCAGGCATTTAGCATAAACCATATTGTTTTCACAGTTCAGGCACAGTGATCCAATCTAATCAGTTAGGAAATGGTGAGAACTCTCTTGAAATCCAAGTCCCAGATGCCAGCCAAGGGCCAGCCTTCCAAGCAGGCCTTTCTAAGGATATCAGTCTTAGGTCTGCTTTGTTAATTCTTTCCTGCACAGAAGCAAAATAAAGAAACTAAATTTTATTGAATGCTTCTCTGTTATAACCTTTGGTAGTCATTTTTATATACAATAGTTCATTTCATTTTCACAAAATCTCCATGAGTTACAATAGCAGAAGAGCTTGAAACTGAGAGGTGGAAAAGTATAATAAGTCTTTGTTCCAGCCCTTAAGACTTAAGATTGCCTTGAGACTCTTATTTTATATTCAGTAGTAATTGCAAAAGGTTGGAATTGTCACTCATTCTTACTCAGTGGGCTTTAGCACTCTGGACATTTGGGGATTTACTTTCTTCTGTGGACTGCACTGGAGCATGTTAACTTTTCCTTGAGAAGTAAAAGTTGGTTTCTGCATTGTCTCCATTCTGTACAGAGGGCACTGGCACTCTGTGTAAGGTTTATAAACTTTTTTGTGTTCTTTCATTGTCTTAGGAATTTTCACAGACAATGTAAACACACAGGGAAGGAAGCATATTAGTTAGAAGTCTCCAGAAAAACAGAATCAATAGGATATGTGTGTGTACATATGCCATTGTGTATACACACAATTTTCTCACATGATGGAGGCTGACAAGTCCCAAGATCTGCAGGATGAGTCAGCAAGCTGGAGACCCAGGAGAGCTAATGGTAGTTCCAGCACAAAAGCCAGAAGGCTCAAGCCCTAGGAAGAGCCGATATTTAAGTTTAATTCTGAAGGCAGGAAAAAGCCAATATCCCATTTCAAAGGCAGTCAGACAGGAGGGATTTTTTCTTACACAGGAAAAAGGTCAAGCTTTTTGTTCTCTTCAGGCTTTCAACTATTGGATGAGGCCCACCACCCACATTAGGGAGGGCGATCTGCTTTACTCAGTACGCAGATTTAAATTTTAATCTCATCCCAAAACACCCTCACAATAACACGCATAATAATGTGTGACTAAATATCTGGGTACAACATGGCCTAGTCAAACTGACACATAAAATTATTCATTACAGGTGGTTTTATATTTCTTCATGGAAAGTGTGTATTTGGTAAATGGCAGAAAGATACAAACACATATTAATGTGTTTCATCTAATAAAATTTCTCCCTAACAGCCACAATCTGTCCATGGCACAGGAAGATGTAGTACGGATCAATTGTTTTTGCCATCCCAGCTCCCCTAGCTTTCCTTTGATACCCATGCACCCTCATTACCCTTTCTCCCTAGCCAGCTTCTTTTGGGAAACTCTCCTCATCTTTTACAGGGTCTAGGAGTTTCTGAAAAGTATAACATATCACCTCCCTGGCATAGCTTGTATTTAAGCTAAGCCAATCTGAATTTATTTCTATCCCCCACAGTTATCTGGAAATGGAATGGGTTAGAAAGAGCCATTTCCTCTTTGAATGGGAGGTGAAATGACATGAGCTTAGAAGCTGCTTTTACATATACAGGTGAAGAAGCCAACTGGTAGAGAGAACAAGAGCAAGAAATAGCATACTGTTCCTGGTCTCAGCTCTGCCGCATCCTTTCCATATTTGAAAGCTTTGTCTAATGGGCTAGTTCAAGATATATTTCTGCCACTACAGATCACAGTGGCTCTGACCAACGGAAAAGTCTTTTATCTCTAAAGAACATTCTTGGGGAAAAGGAAATGAAACTTGAGGTTCAGGCTCTCACAGTGAGGTGACAGGGAAGGTTCTTCTGAAAATAAAAATTCATATCAAGTCAAATTTTATTTGATAATAAAGAATGAATAGTAAAGTTGACCCTTGAACAACACAGATTTGAATTGTGCAGGTCCACTTACATGCGGGTTCCAAACTTGCAGATTTAATCAATTGCCAGATTAAAAACAGAGTATATTTGCGGAATGTGAACCCATATAAAGAGGGCAAACTTCTCTTATAGAAGTATGTGTGTTCTACAAGGCCAACTACTTTTGTACTTATGGTACTTAATTTATATGTGAATTTTCAACTGCTCAGGAGGTTGGTGTCCCTAATCCCCTTGTTCAAGGCTCAACTGTGATGCTTCCTTTACAAACTTAAGGACTGAATGGGCTTGAGATGGAGAGAATGAAAATAAAGAGGAGCCCAGGAGCAGGCCCACTCTAAAATATCTCAGGACAAATTTCCTTTTATTTGTAAGACTAGCTCAGGAACTTCAAGGCAGGCCTGAACTAGTCCTCCTGGTGTTGAGGAGAGTATCAGGTGGAGGCCTTCCCCATACCTTCCCAGACCAGCTCTTACCTTGTGGAGGGGATGAGGCCTAGGCTTTCCTATGAGAAGTCTTGGTAGGAGCTTCTGAGGATGTGCCTTAAGAATCGCAAGAATATTTCTAAAACAAGATGAATACTTACCTTATTTTTCTTTTGTTACCTTTATGATCTCTTTTGAGCATTTATCTCTGTAATAAAAATAGAATTTGTTTTTCATGTTAAATAAAATTATAGGAAGCCATTGTTTTGGACTAGATTCCTCAACTAGGCACCAAAAGACCAGAATAAAAATCAAAATGGAGCCACCCCTGCCTGAAGCAAACCTGGTGTTAACTAGTCAATTATTTTCCTATTGTTCTGTCTTCCTGTCCATGCCTTACAAGAAAAGTAACTTTGAAATGACCAGTTCACTTTTCCTTATTCTCTGTTGCTGCTTTCTTCAACTTTTTTGTATTTGTACAACCAGCCTCCTCCGCTTGGCTCATTGGAGCACTTATTTTATTTTATGAAATGACCCATTGCCTGATTCTAAAATCACAATAAAATCAATTGAGATCTTTAACTAAATTTGTTGTAATTTTGTCCTTTGACAATTGCTTGGTGTAGGAATCTAACTACTAAGAGGTAGAAAAATTTGAAGGACATAATTACATAGAAGAAAGCATGCTGAATATTTGCTTTTAGAATTATTTAAAATATTATTTTATTATTATTAGAATTATTTAAAATATTATTTTAATATTATTTTATTATTTTATTATTCCCTCCAGATGATTTTTTGAAGTATTTTGTACAATTTTCTCTTCTAAATAACATAAAGAAATTATCCTGCTTTGTTTTTGTGTCTATGGAACACATCACACGACAATGTATATCTATCTACCTTTAAGGAACATATTGAAGATGATTATTTCCAAATAACACTTGTTTATGCCAAAGTGAGTAGTTATCTTTTGCTTCAAAATGTAGCTGGTGATTGTAAATTGTAAAGGACCTGTAGGTAGACACTAATATTTTACTGGGATAAATGCTGTAAGATTTCATTTCTCTTAGAAATTGGCAAACATATGACATTTCAAACTGATTAAGTATATACTTAATTATTAGGAAGTTATAGTAAAAATCCATCTTTAATTTCATATGTTTTTGTGAGGAGTCATTCAATTCCCTGCCATGTAAATGGGAGTTTTCTCATTTGAATAACAAAGCTAAAAAGACACCTTATAACTTGATCAGAATGGTCTGGGTAGCATTCCATTTACAAACGCAGCTGATTTCTAAAACTGCTTTTGCAAGTAAATTTTATCATAAATAGCCCATTTTGCTTTTGCTTTTATTTTGTCACGTTAGTTCGTTTTTCCCCCAATTTCCTAACCCAAATTACTCTATTAGTTAACATTGTTTTTGGTCATAATGGGCCAGTATCTGCCAATCTGTGTCTAATCTGTAAATAATTACATTTTACACCGAAACACATGTGTATCAAACCACAGACATAATGCAATGAGATTATGTGCTATAAGAGTTTACTTCCAAACTCCTTTGACCTTCGTATTATCGTGGATGCTGCTTTGTGGTTCTAACTTTTCCTAAGTAAGTTGGAAAATTGCCCTCTTTCCCCCTGATATTCAGGAAAGCAATTTCCCCTCTAATCTGCTATGGCAAGGTAGCTGGAGCTCGTTGCTATGGGATGTTTGTGTGTTTGCATGGTGCACATTTTTCCCCTGACGACTGCTGTCGTATCAACTCACTTTGATAGTCAAAATAAGTCTTAAAATGTTTTTCTATGCACTCTAGACTAATCCAAACCTAAAACAATCAGACTGACTTTGTTTGCCTTTTTCAGCACCAGCAACATCAAGATAGCAGACAACACTTCCAGCTTCAAGAATGATTACTATTGCTGAAGATGTGAGAGCCTGATAGAAGGAAGCTTGACTTTCATAAAAGAAATTGTCTCTGGAGGGCTTAGAGTGGCTCAGAAAGAGTTTGCCTGGGGAATCAGGAAAATGCAATCAATGGCATAGTCTCGAGATGCCATTTCACAAAGAGCTTCCTTTTCTCTTTTTTTTTCCCACATTCTCCACCCCCGCCAATGTTGGCAGAAATTCTTGCAAAGTTATAGAATGAAGGTGAACAGGACAAAATTAGTAGATTCCTGTGAGTCATGACAGTTTCAACACAACCCCTAGCCATTCTTCATGTTAAATTATAGTGTGAGGTATTTCAGCAAGCATCAGGATGATTAACCACGGGGCAGGCTTACCTCCAAAGGTGGTACTTTATGTCATTGTGTAACATAAATTGAAAGAGAAATAGAGATGGAGTAGGGGGCCAAATGATTTGAATTTATACCATTTTCATCTCATTATCTTAATGTATAGTACAGGCAGCAGACTTAACTAATTTCAAACCCTCCTATTAACAAAAGGATCCATAATGAGACCTGGACTGCACAATGGCAGCGGTGAAATGGCCCAAGAGACCTTTCTAAAAGACCTGATATTCATTGTGGAAGTCCTGACATGGCATTTAAAACAACAACAAAAAAGACGTATATTTCTGGAATGAAGCACTTAAATGATCTCTTATAATCATTGAAGTTTAAGAAGGAGAGATAAACTGAACCTTATCTTACGTTCAACATTTGAGATAGAGATGCATTCAGACAGGAAAAAGGAGTTTTTCCTTTAGTGGTCTTAGAGCAGAGTGGATGGTTTCGCAATAGTAGTAGCTAACAATTATTGAGCTCTTACTGCATGCCAGATGCTGTGTTGTTTATACTAATACATGATAGGCTTGCATCCACTCTATGAGTTAAGTGCATACTTATTATGTTTTATAGATGGAGAAACTGAAGCTTAGAGAGATTAATTTCTTTGCCTAAGTCCACATTGCTAGTCAGTGGTGGGACTATGTAGGCTTCTTCTTCTCTTACTGGGAAAAAAGTGCCAGAATTATCTTGACCTTGGAAACGTGAAAGCTCTGATTTAACTGGGAGACAGAATTATGTGGTATATCTTGCTGCATTTAGTGTCCTAATCAAAATGGATTCCCGGTTTTCTGAGGCAAGCTCAGTCAGTATCAAATACCATTTTTTGCTTGGCTGCAGATTAAAAATATGAATGCATTTGTTTCTGTTTGCACCCTTTTCCAGCTGAAAACCTCTCTTGTTAGCTGTCGACAATGTCACTTCCACATTTTCATGTGATGGGTTTCTACTGCTGCTTATTTTGAAACAGAGGTGATAATTAATCTTCCCACATTCAAGCATTGCAAACATATTTCAATTTCAAATGAGATAAAACCCAAGCTGAAACGCCCACACTTATATTTTAGATAGCTTTGTACCATGCATTGTAACTGGCCTGGATTTTCTCTGTGGCAGATGCGTATCGATGATGAGCATAGAAGTATTGTTTCTAATGGACGGTCTTAACAGAATAGGGAGCCGACACATTAGCAGGTTCTTTGAGACAGCAAAAGTTGCAAGTAAGAAAGGAAATGGAAATCATGTTAACGTTAGTCATTTTACTGACCCTACACACTGCTGCTTCTTCCACTTGTCTTTCAATAGCAGTGCAAATTTGAAACTTACCTGTAGCACCAGGTAAACACATTTCTTCTTGTATTTACTGTCACTGATTTTGAAGGTTAGGTCTGGTCAGAGTATATTAGAATCACAACTATGAGAGACCCATGAGTCATATAGGTTATATTTACATGTGTGTATCTGGGTACTGATTTCTGAACTATAATGTTAGTAAACGTTATTTACAGGTTGTTTAGTATTACTTGTTAGAATAGTTTTATCTTGAGCCATATGAGTAGACAATAAGAAATCTTTAAGAGGTTACATTCTAATACATTCTCTTATGTATGTTACATATGTTCAGTTTTTGAAGGAATTTCTTTTGAAGAAATCACAAATCCTGCTTAAAACCTCAAAGGATGTTAATATTATAGTTACTCTTACAGAGGTCAGCCCAGTGGTTTTTTTTTTTTTTTTTTTTTCCTTTTTGTCTTTTTTCGTGTCCGGCAACGGATCGCAACCCTCAGTGTCGCGCCCGCACCAGACCGGACTGGCAACCGGATCGCAGCCCTCGGCGCTGCACCCACACCTCGCTCAGCCAGTGAGCGGGAACCGGTCTGTATGTGGGATCCGAACCCTCAGCGGGAGCGCCGCTGCACTCCCAAGTGGTGCACTGTAGCAGTGCGCCACCGGGCCGGCCCCAGCCCAGTGGTTATGCAGAACATAACACACAATTCTTCACAGGTACATAAAATAGGCATTTATATTTCACAGGGCAACCACAAAAAAAATCTATCCTTCCTTTTCTCACTTCTTTTTTTTCCCCTCTAATCTCTTATGTACCTTCTGGCTGGGATTGGCTTCCAGAATATCTACAACCACTCACAAGTCATGTAGGCACGTAGGCTGGTTGATAATGGTTGGGGTCTGGCAACTTCACAGCATCTATACCAGGAAGCGTACCATTTTCTCACTCTGAATGCTGTTATTGGAAGAAATTCTTTAAAAATTTTCCTGGTAATTGTTTTTTTGTTTTTCATTTTATAGATGTATACACATACATATATAGATTTATGAATATTTATTTACAAAAACAAAGATGTTCATTTACTTTAGCAACCATAAGTGAGATAAAACAAAAATATAGAGCAAAGGAAAAAGGAAAAAAGCAAAATAAAAGTAATTGACTGCTTTTCCCTACTTGTCCTTTGACCCAGTACTTCATCTGTCCTGTCCTGATTGTAGTTTGAGTTTAAAATATTATTTTACTATAAAATATAATAATTATCATTTTATTTATGTATTATGTTTTTAACTTTCTTAAATAAATAAATTGAGACAATCCCAAAGAATAAAAAGTTCCATTTGGGAGAATTTTTCTTTTGAAGCATGTCGCTGATTTAGATATTTTTTCATACACCTAGAGAATATTATGACAAGAAAAGAACAGTGTGATGGGATAGCAAACCAAAAAGAAGGTGATTTGGAGGAAGATGAATAGTGAAATTTGGGACATAGTAATTTGAGTGACTAGGTTTTGAACTAGGAAGACCTTCTCAACATAAATTAGGAAATTTGAAAATAAAAATCAGAACAGAATTGAAAACTCGAGATGTTAATTTAAAAGTCTTTAATCCATAAGAGGTGACATATAAGAACTAATAGCAGTGGCTAACAAACATTAAGCATGTCTTATATGCCAGGCATTTCCTAAACTCTTTGCATGAACAAACTCATTCATTTAATCCACCCAACAACCTTGAAAGGTAGATATTATTCCTGTTCCTACTTTACAGATGAGGGAAGAAAGAAACAAAAGGTAAGTCAATTCCCTAAAGATAAGAAGTGTCAGTGTCAGGGTTTCAAATAGAGGCAATCTATTCAGAGAGCCCAAATTTGTTGAGTGAGTGAACACAAAAATGTATAAAACAATAAAAACCCAAATGAATAAAACAGATTCTAATTAGACCCTGATAAATGGTGTAGCCCAGCTCATATCAGCCATTGATTTGGGGTCTATTTCTCACTAATAATAAGATGAAGAAGATATTCAAAATTATTTTTAAGCTTCTTCACTCAATATATTCATGATTCTAGAATTTTTCACTCCCTCCCCCATGCCTTGGCCATTTGATTTGGGGAATGAGAAGTTTTATTCTATTTTAGTAAAACACCAAGAATCTGAAGGCTATATTTGGATCTCCTCAAGATGTCAAGATGCCTGGATGTGATCTCATGTAGGTCTCGCTTGGCCTGAGTCCACTGTGGATCATTCCACACAGCAGGAAGAGCCATCTCCTGCCCCAGTTGCTTGGTTCACTTTCTTTCAGCACAGTTTAGTTCAGCTCAATTTTTGGAGCTAAAAATGTGGGTCTGAAATAGAGCTCCCTACGCCCTCATAACTTATGCTATCTGCTTCTGTAGAATTGCTTGCTTAACCTAAGTAACTCCATTTTGCCCCCTGTTTGACCGGCAGACTACCCCCACCTTCTGCATGAGAAATCTTTGACCTTCTCATAGAAACAAAAACAATTGCATAGAAACAGGAACCATACACGGTGAATTATTACATGGCAACAGGAACCATACACGATGGAAACTTGTATGCTTGATTGCTCAAATGGCTCATTCTCGACCTCTGTGACCTAGCTCCCTAGCTTGCTTTGTGCATCTGGACAAACCCGTGTGCCAATGGGATGTGGCTTTTGTCTTTAAGAACCCCACAAGACCAAAGCCTGATGCTGCTCTTCCTTGGTTGCACCTTGGGAGATAGATGCTGGCCAGCTGGAGTGAATAAACTGCCCTCTTCTGCACAAGTGGTGTGTAAGTGCATTTCTTGTGGCAGAGTGCTTCACAACATTTTGGAGGCCCCAGTGAGATTCTTTCTCTCATGAGCATATCCCTCCCTGCACTTATCTCCTAGAAGAAGATAGAGTAGCTGTTCTTCTTCTCCCTGGAGGCAGACAGGGCACTTTACTCTCTCCCCAGGTAGGTGAGCTCTCAGTAAGGGATGGTGCACCAATTGGTGGACTTAGTGGGAGGCTAGATAACAGCATTAACTCCCCTCGTTCTTGGGCTTCCAAGATGTCTCTGGGCTCAGTGGTGATTTGGATTTGGATTTGGGATTTGCAAGTCAATAGGAATTGTGTTTCCATGTTTCTTGTTCATCTTTGTCATTGTGATTGTTGTGTCTGTAGATATCTTAGAGTAATTTTGGATGTGGCCACTTGTCTGTCTTTTGTGTGTTTCCAGTTGTGTGTTTTTGTGTGTCATTAACTATGGTCTTATATAACAAATGGGACAAAATTTGTCCAAACAGGTCTATGGGACAACCCCCTTACATACAGGTTTGGATTAATATAATCTCTGACAAGCCGTCATGACTACAAAGGTGCCTGAAAAAAATGTAACAAGGTGAATGGAAATAGAACACCATCTGTGCTTTTAACTGAGTCTTCTCTTCCAGCTTCTCTGAAGAAGAGCACCTCCCCCACAGCACCTCCCATACTCTCTGATGCCTCTGAAGACCCAAGGTGGCTTTAAAAATTGAAAATAAGCTAAGAGTATTTCCTTTAATAATTTATTCTCCCTTCATTGGAGAAGATTTAAGAAAATTCGGGGAAGGTTGATGATAAGTTAAACAGCAGTAGTTCATAACAGCAACGATTCAATCTCTGAATATACTGTAACCAAAGAAAAGAATTTGAAAGACTGTTGTAGGACTGCTAGATTAGTCCCAGAATGTCAACCTCACTCTTGATTTATTGGCTTTTGTTACTTTATGTTGTGCTGACCTTACTGTTCAACACAGGTTTGTTTGCATTCTTTCCACTCATGGAGAAAATGGGGAAAACATTGCTTTTAAGTTGGCTGAAAGTATTAACTGACAAAACACCTCAGAAAAATGTAAATTAGGCAGCTAAGAAAACATACTCTGTTCATTACTTTAAAAAACAATATACAGCCTTATTAACTCTATAGTGTAACAGTTGTCGGAGTCAACATTTAGGTAGATATAAATAAAATATTTAAATTGTAGTGTGAATAGTTTTCAGTGCATACACATAGCTTTTTCCTAAAGAATTGCTCTGGCAACTTTGATAAAAACCAACTGACCAGAACTATGGGCCTCCAACAGGCTCCCTTCCCTCCTGGAACTCCTCAAGACCAGGCTCCCTTCATGGTTTACAACTGGAAAAATCAAAATACTTCTTTCTCAGAAAAACCCCAGGGCCTCATCTCCCTCCTGGAGATTGTTTTTCTTTGCCCACCAGCCTACATCGGATGACTGTCAGCAGCTCCTGCAGACTCTCTTCATGTCAGAAGAATGCAAGTGGATCCAGAGGGAAGCCCTGGAAACTGTTACTGGTCATGATGGTTGACCCTTTGATGACCTCATTTGCCTTGAACGCATGTTCCCCTCTAAGACCCTGGTGGGACCCAACCACAGACCAAGGTAAGGGGGCTCTTGACCTGTATCACCAGACTCTCCTTAGGGTACTCTGCACAGCAGCCCAGAAGCCCACTAACCTTTCAAAAGTAAGTGAAACTATTTGGGGACCAAAGGAAACCCCCGCTGCTTTCCTGGATTGCCTTATGGAGGCTTACAGGACCTACACTCCTGTGGACCCCGAGACCCCAGAAAACCGGCAGGTGATAGATAAATATTGCCTTTGTTACCCAGTAAACCCAAGACATTAGGAGAAAGCTTCAAAGACAGGAAGGATTTAAAGGAAAATTGTTATCTGAGCTGGTTGAAATTGCCCAAAGGGTCTTTAAGGACA
Organism: Galeopterus variegatus; assembly: GCF_000696425.1. Taxonomy (NCBI): domain Eukaryota; kingdom Metazoa; phylum Chordata; class Mammalia; order Dermoptera; family Cynocephalidae; genus Galeopterus; species Galeopterus variegatus. Next base: position 278,273 of record NW_007728418.1, on the reverse strand, counting down.
GATAGTCCAGAAAAGAAACAAACCAAAAAGCTAGATCTTAAAGATGCCTTCTTCAGCTTCCTGCTGGCCGAAGTAAGCCAACCTCTCTTTGCCTTTGAATGGACTGACCCTGGGGGAGGATACTCTGGACAATTAACTTGAACTCACCTCTTCCAAGGATTTAAAAATTCCCCAACCTTATTCAATGAAGCCCTTCAGCCTATTTGTTGCCGAGATGTGAGGTATTGCCAAGGGGGTGCTAGCCCAAGCCCTGGGACCATGGAAGAGGCCTATCACCTACCTCTCCAAGAGGTTGAACAGTGAAGCCACAGGATGGTCAACCTGTCTCTGAGCCATAATGACAACTGCTTTACTGGTAAAAGAGGCCAACAAGACATACGCTTAGTGCTCCCCCCACACTCCATACAGACTCTCTTCACCTGAACGTTGGCTCACCAACTCCTGCTTCACCCAGTATCAGGCTTTACTTCTAGATCAGCCCTTAAGAACCATGGCTCTAAATCTGGCTACCCTCCTCCAGGATGACAACCCAACCAAGCCTGTCCATGACTGCCTCGGAACAATCGAGACTCTCCAAGGCCTCTGGCCAGAACTGACTGATGTGTCCTGGACAGAGCCTAATGAAATGCTGTTCACTGATGGAAGCAGTTTCATCTCCAATGGAATCAGGTATGCTGGGACAGCCATGGTAACTTTAGATTGGGTCATTTGGGCTCAAGCCTTAAGCCAAAGAACATCTACTCAGAAGGCTGAACTCATAGCCCTAACTCAGGCTTCAAAGCATGGGAAAGATAAAACTGTTAACATCTATACTGACAATAGATAGGCTTTTGCCACTGCCCATGTTCACAGGGCCTTATACAAACAGAGAGGACTATTAATATCAAAATAAATAAATAAATAATAAAGCAAAAATACTAGCCTTCCGTGAGGCCATATGGTATCCAAAAAGAGTGGCCATCATACATTATCTGGGGCACCAGAAAGATAACTCATTTGAGACCCAAGGCAACACTGCTACAGATTTGACTGCCAAAGAGGCCACATTAAAACCAATGGGGCCATTTGACTCTTTAATAGTCGTTCCAGCACCTCAATTGCTGCCAACTCCCCATTATACTAAAAAAGAAGTAAAACATGCTAAGATCTTAAAAGCCTCCAACAATGCCATGAATTAGAAAATTCTGCCAGACCGCAGGATTTTTTTGTCACAGGCTCTAGGCAGATTGCTGATTAAACAAATACATTGAGGAAAACACCTTAGATCCACAAAATTAACTGAACTTTTAAAAAATATTATTACATCCAAGATCTTGACAAAATAACAAAAGACATTGTTATCAGATATGAAATTTGTTCACAAGTAAATCCAGGGCCAAAATCAAGGCTGCCCGTTGGAACCAGAACACAAGGAACCAACCCTGGCGAACACTGGGGAATTGACTTCACTGAGGTAAAACCTGGATGATATGGGTATCACTACCTTTTGGTGTTCATAGACACTTTTTCTAGATGGGTAGAAGCCTTTCCTACCAAAACTGAAACCTAAAAATATTGGTACAAGAAATTGTCCCCAGATTCGGCCTACCTGTAACCTTGGGGTCTGACAATGGTCCAGCTTTCACAGCCCAAATTTCCCAATTATTAGTTAAAACATTAAAAATAAATTGGAATTTACATTATATGTATAGGCCACAAAGTTCAGGACAGGAAGGACAAATGAATCTGAATTTAAAAGAAACACTTAACAAATTAAACTAGAAACTGGTGAGAACTGGGTGAGCCTCCTTCCCTTTGCCCTCCTAAGGGCTAAATGCACCTCCTATATACAAGGAATGACACCCTCTCTGTTGCCCTGCCTCAAAGATGATAAACTTGCTAAAATCACTAACCATAGCCTTTTTCAGTCTCTTCAGGCCCTTCAGCAGGTAATAGGCCAGGTTTACCCCTTGGTCAGAGAGGCCTACCCACTGACAAAAGCATTGGTCAATTCTACAAAAAGGCCTCCTGGAATTTTAGAGGGGTTACATTGAATCTATCAATCAATTTGGGAAAAAGTGACATCTTAACAATATTGTCTTCTAGTCCATGAACATAAAATGTCTCTACATTTATTTAGATTGTCTTTAATTTCTATTAGCAGTATTTTGTAGTTTTCAACAGACGTCTTTCATGCTTTTGTTAAATTTGTTCCTAAACATATTATTGTCTTCAATGCTATTGTGAATGAAATTGTTAAGTTCACTTTCAGACTGTTCATTGCTAGTATACAGAAGTAAAATTGATTTTTTCATTTTAATCTCAAGTCCTCAAACTTGCCAAACATGTTTAGTTCTAGTAGCTTTTTGTATGGATTCTTCAGTATTTTCTACACACAGGACCATACCGTCTATGGATAAAGACAGTTTTAGTTGTTCCTTTCCAGTCTGGACCTCCTTCCTTGTCATGAGCAGACTGGCTAGCATACAATGCTGGCCCCACACAATGCTGCATAAAAATGGCAAGAATGGGCATGCTTGCCTTATTCTTCAGTTTATGGGAAAAGCACCTAGTTTTTCACCATTAAGTATGATGTTAGCTGTGGGTTTTTTGTAGATGCACTTTATTAGATTTAAAAAGGTGCTTTCTATTCCTAGTTTATTGAGAGGTTTTCCAATTAAATAACAATTTAAAAATGTAAACTGCTTTGATAAAAAGATTTATACCAAGTGGTCAATCTGACAATGTTGTAAAAAGTTAATTTTTTAATCCTCTTTGCTGCTGTCATTGTGTCCTACACAGAGGCTGAACCTATCTGAATGTGCAGCAACAGATGTACCCATATATAATCCACACAATCAGACTAACAAGGTGGATTATATATGGCTCTAGGCAAACCTGTTGTTTCCATACCAGCCATTCGGGTGTTATTAGAGACAGCCTTACATTAGTCAAAAAATACATTAAAGAAAGAAAAGAGTCATATGGTAATAATAAAAATTGGTTTGAAAATCTTTTTCCTGGTCACCTTGGTTAATGAACAGTCAGTCAAACTCCTTGTTTACATACTAAGTACAACAAACTAAGTACCGATGAATCAATGATTTGATTCCTTCCTAAAGAGGAGTTTGGAATGAAATAGAGCTCCCTACACCCTCATAACATACGCTATCTGCTTCTGTAGAATTGCTTGCTTAAACTAAGTAACTCCATTTTGCCCCCTGTCTGACAGGCAGACTACCCCCCCCCCCTTCTGCATGAGAAATCTTTGACCTTCTCATAGAAATAAAAACAATTGCATGGGAACAGGAACCATACACAATGAAAACTTGTATGCTTGATTGCTCACATGGCTCATTCTCGGCCTCTGTGACCTAGCTCCCTAGCTTGCTTTGTGCACCTGGCAAAACCCATGTGCCAATGGGATGTAGTTTTTGTCTTTAAAAACCCCACAAGACCAAAGCCCGATGCTGCTCTTCCTTGGTTGCACCTTGGGAGATAGATGCTGGCCAGCTAGAGTGAATAAACTGCCCTTTTCTGCACAAGTGATGTGTAAGTACATTTCTTGCAGGAGGGTGCCTCACAACAGGTCCTCTTCAGAGAGTATTCATCATTTGTTCACAATCATATTTCTACAGTATAATTTTATTTTTGAAACAAGTGATGATGAATCCACCAACTGAAAGTACCTGCGTACTTGAGATGGCCAACTCTATTATGTGCATGAGACTAAGGTGCTTTGTTTTCATGGAAGCGTCCACTGAGTGCCAAAGAAGCCACGTCCTGGTCTGCAGAATATTATAGGTAACTATGTCATGCTTGGCTTCGAGGCTTTCTTAACAAATATATCCTCTGAAGAAATCAAGTTTTCATTTCCAGCCTTTTTTGTACACTGTCTGGAAAGACTTTCTTTCATTCTGTATAATGGAGTTGAACTCTAAAGAGCTGGGTTTGCTTCAGAGAAGGAAAAAGGGAGAGAGGTAATGGAGAAACTGTTTTCTGCAAAAGATATGTAATGTGTCTGCAATTATTTTCTGCATATGAGAGGCCAAGAAGGAGTTGACTGTGATATCTCCAGGTACTTTTACCTTCTTTGGAAAGAACAGAGGAAAGTGAGTTGTAGTCTAGGTCTTCTGGATCTAGAGAGAGATTATTTATCTCCCTCAACCCATTGGCATGATATATCATGATTTCTGCAGTATACTTTGAAAATACTGTATTGGTACTTAAGAAAAAAATGGAAAATTGTGGACTAGGGAATAAGACAAGTAGGAAGCTCTTCTGCAAGTTAGGAAATTTCTATCACCAAAAATGATTTTGAATAAACTAAATCATTCAAATTCAAAAGGAGGGCATAAACAAATAAATGAAATAATTAATATTATCATGGACAAGGCCCCCAATATTGTGTTCTTTAATCTGATTTTATTTAAGTTTATTTATTTATTTATTTATTTATTTATTCCTTTTTGTCTTTTTT
>NW_007728418.1:271530-273215 GCF_000696425.1 Galeopterus variegatus | reverse complement strand
TCAAAAGGAGGGCATAAACAAATAAATGAAATAATTAATATTATCATGGACAAGGCCCCCAGTATTGTGTTCTTTAATCTGATTTTATTTAAGTTTATTTATTTATTTATTTATTTATTTTTTCCTTTTTGTCTTTTTTACTGACCGGTAACGGGATCGCAACCCTCAGTGTCATGCCCGTACCGGGGACCAGCAACGGGATCGCAACCCTCGGTGTTGCACCTGCACCGCGCTCAGCCAATGAGCAGGAACCGGTCTCCACATGGGATCCGAACCCTCGGCGGGAGCGCCGCCACGCTCCCAAGCAGCCCACTCTCCAGTGCACCACCGGGCCAGCCCTAAGTTTATTTTTATAATTAAAACTATGAATAAAGACCCAGAAAACTGTATCATAATTATCTCCCCACTAGACAGAGTTGTTCAATAGAAAAGACTGTTTCTTGTTCACACTGAAATGCCTGATACTAGTGTGAATAATTTTCCCTACACCCTGCANTCAAAAGGAGGGCATAAACAAATAAATGAAATAATTAATATTATCATGGACAAGGCCCCCAATATTGTGTTCTTTAATCTGATTTTATTTAAGTTTATTTATTTATTTTATTTTTTCCTTTTTGTCTTTTTTACTGACCAGTAACGGGATCGCAACCCTCAGTGTCACGCCCGTACCGGGGACCAGCAACGGGATCGCAACCCTCGGTGTTGCACCTGCATCGCGCTCAGCCAATGAGCAGGAACCGGTCTCCACATGGGATCCGAACCCTCGGCAGGAGCGCCGCCATGCTCCCAAGCAGCGCACTCTCCAGTGCGCCACCGGGCCAGCCCTAAGTTTATTTTTATAATTAAAACTATGAATAAAGACCCAGAAAAGTGTATCATAATTATCTCCCCACTAGACAGAGTTGTTCAATAGAAAAGAGTGTTTCTTGTTCACACTGAAATGCCTGATACTAGTGTGAATAATTTTCCCTACACCCTGCATATGGATAGTCTGTAAAGATGTGGAGCTGGGCTCGTCATAGCTCATCCTTTTAAGAGGGACATCTCACTATTGTCCATGACATTAGGAGCATCTTCGTATTCAACAGACCCCTTCTAAATCCCCAGAAATTTGTAAAGCATGTCTATTAGTCCTCATGTAACAATGAGAGAATGACGGAAATGAAGCAAAGGAGAGGGAGAGAGAAAAAGTACAGGTAATTAAATTTCTAACTCCAGTTTTTATGAGAATATCGGGGAAAATGACTATGCCTATTTGTAAAAGCCAGAAAAACAACCTAATTCACTACATTAACCTTTCACACTAAAATAGAATGTTTCTCTTTTTATTTGTGCTCATCTTCAACCAGAGAAAATTAATCTGAATGTCAAAATACAATAAAATGCCTTACACTAAAATAGCATTGCTTATTGATAATATATCTTCAAAAGTGTGCTCTAAAAGATTTATTTCTACTACATACTCCTTAGAAACATTTTTCTGGTGATCAAATACTTCATTTGGATATTTTCTCTGCCTTTCTGTAAACAAAATTGGAAAATGAAAAATAGAATGTAAAGGGAGATTATCCATGGGAACGAGAGAGAAGAACATTAGGCAAAGCAGAAGGAAAAAATTTAAATCAATAAGTGAAGGGGTATAGATAATTTATACTTTCAAAAATGCTTCCTTGATTTGCTTG
>NW_007728418.1:267646-270944 GCF_000696425.1 Galeopterus variegatus | reverse complement strand
ATCAATAAGTGAAGGGGTATAGATAATTTATACTTTCAAAAATGCTTCCTTGATTTGCTTGGGAATCAGGTTTTAACTCTGACATTATACCTAGTAAATAATTTTTTGTTTTAAAGCCAAAGCATCTAGAAACTGTGAGTATTTTCCTTTGCACACAGTTACTCATGTGCTATCACTTGCTCTCATAAGTCCTCAGGGTAGCACCTGTAAGCTTCCAAAAAATCATAGCCCTTCCCCAGAGAGAACCCACAAAGAATATAACTTACATTTTTGGGCTCTTAAATGGTAAGAAGTGAATAATTCAATTTATTTTTAGATGCTGTGGATTTGTGCTACTTAAGGTTTTCTGGTAGATACAAACGATATTGCCACACATACTTGTATGAGGAGGTATAATAATATTTTTGGTAGTGTTAATAATTGAGCTTACATGAATTACAAAAATAATACCTGAAAAAAAAAAGAGAGAGAGAATGCTGCTTTTGCTTTTTCTGAAGCTTTTCAACAATCAATTTTGGATCAATTCTGAAACCTTTTCAAAACATTAGAGTATGGACAGGGAAGAAATACATGGGTAAGATGGAAATGGGTATCACAGTTCTTTTTACTTTAATTTTATATCAGTTCATATATTAATTTGCTACTAGATTTCCTAAAGATCATTCTAAAACTCTTAATTTATGGTATTTCTTTCCAAATACATAGGAAAACAATAAATGTCTCAAACACCATCTGCCTGTATTTTCCCTGAAGGGTTTTGTATGTTTTCAGCAAGAAACAAGTCTAAATATCTTGCAATTTTCACCAAAATGTTTCATAATTTCACAGCAGCCCTGCTAATGAAGTACAGTGTGAGCCCTTTATAATAAACCAAAATGATTCCAAATAGTAGACTGCCTCGTAATATTGTGAAAACGTAGTGAGAACTGCGGGGGGCAGGAGAGTTGTTTCCTGCTTTGGGCAGAGAAGAAGGCTGAAAGGAAATTTCATTTTGAAGAGAGAATAAGAAAGGCTGATATGTGTCTAATCCACCTTAGACGAAGTTCAAGGAATTCAGAAAACTTGGAGAAATGAGTTTGAGAGGACTGTTAATATTAGCTGTGAGCACTGAGATCTAGCAACAATTTTAGAGATAGATACCAGATCATTTCCTCATATGTGGTATATGAACACTGATGTAGAAAATCAACAGTAGATACCTGAAGAAAGGAATACTGGAGATTGCAAAATTGGGATCTGAAATTAATTTCCTGGTTTGCCACAGTCATAAATTCGAGCTTTCAACACAGAGCAGAGACAGTACAGCGTATGAAGGCTTATTAAGGCTGGACCCCATGTCATCAATATTAACTGAAAGTCCTTCTGACCAAGTGGAAACACAAACACAAGGACACTGTTAGTTATAACAGACAGTAGCTGTAATTTGTTGAGTGCCTACTATATGCCTAACACCAAGGTAATCCCCTATATAGTGTCAAATCTTCATGACTCTCCCTCAGGGTATTGCTGTCTCCAATTTACAGCAAAATCTGAGGTTCAGAGAATGTGAGTTATTTGCTCAATGACTTATAGCTACTATCTGACAGAGTTAAGAGAAACATTTATCTGATGCATTTCATTTTTGATGTACACACCTGCCTTTCTAATCCTCAAGCCAAATGGACTGGGGTGGGTGAGGAGAATATTTTAAGTGGTATTGGTTGCAGATTATTTGTTTTATTTTGATAATTAAGTATTTATCTCAATCTGTATTATACAAACATTATTAACATACTATAACATTGTATCCAGTTATATTAATTTTTAGGGCAAAGTAAAAAGTAAGATAGAGGCATTGTAATCCAGGTTACACAGAACATATGAATTATTGGTGTGGTGCTGAGGATGGCTGTGAATGTTTCAAGCAGTCAGCTGAAGGTCTTCTGAGAATGATGGTGATCTAGATCAATCAATCTAGCTGTCTATCTATCTGTGTATCTATATCATACATACCTATCATCTGTCTAATATGGGATTCACTTTCTGAATTTCCAGGCCCTTCACTATGCCAACTAAGCAATGCATTAAAATTACCTTTAGTTATAAATACAGGAAAATTTATGAAATAGTATAGTGAGGGATTGAAATTTGAGCAAAGCTCATCTAATCCAGTAGATTTCAAAATTTTTTGAGTGTTTACCAATCAGGAAAATCAAACCATAATGAATCTATATAAATATATTAGGTATAAAATAAGACACATACAAATAGAGAACTAAATAGAATGTAACAATAAAAGTAATATGTACAAATTGTGATTCTTTTTCTAACGCAATGGAACATCTTTTCACCCCCTCCCCATCCGCCAAAGGTGCTCGTACTCCACTGTGAAGACCACTGATTCTTCTCTCTTGGAATTCAGGATAACGAGACTAGTATTTCTTAGTAACCGATATGTGCCAAGTAACTTCATATACTTTATCATTTAAAAATGCAACAAATTTATTGTCAATTTTTTCTTTCTGTTACAAATAAAGTCATAATTAAAGTTTTCTGAGTACCTCATTATAGTGTTGAATAATCTAGGTTCTCACAGGTAGTGGGTTAGCAGTGACAATTATTCTCCAGTCTAAGTAAAGGGAGACATTATAGTTGAAGTTGCAAAGTATATGATTAGGATGAGATGCTAGAGCTCGGATCACTAAAGAAAATGTAAAGTAACAAGGATAAGACACTTGGAATGTACAGGAACTATATACATTTCTATAATGAAACCATGAAAATGGAACAGCTTGAAACAGCAAGTAGAGCACCTAAATCTAACTTCCAAAAGGAGAAACATCAGTGGTACAGGAACTATATACATTTCTATAATGAAACCATGAAAATGGAACAGCTTGAAACAGCAAGGAGAGCACCTAAATCTAACTTCCAAAAGGAGAAACATCAGTGAAAATGTGACAAAACCTGCCAACCCCATACTGATTGAATAAGTAATTTAATAACAAATAAAACAATCATAGAAAAAATATCACTATTATCTTCAAAGAATTGTGGATCATCATCTCTATATGTGAAAGCACATGTACTTTCAAAACTAGGCAAATTCAATAGCAGTTTCAAACATATGTCAACATAGGCCATGCTGTCTGATATTATGTAAATACTGTTATTAAATCAAAATAATTTAAAAATTTTAAGTGATTTTATTATAACATGTGAAAAATTGTCCCTAGGGTTTTATTTATTTATTTATTTTTTTTATTTTTATTTTTTGTCTTTTTTCCGTGTCCGGCAATGGATCGCAACCCTCAGTGTT
>NW_007728418.1:266533-267154 GCF_000696425.1 Galeopterus variegatus | reverse complement strand
TAATGCAGACTTCACTTCCCACCTTCTTGAACCTAATTTGTTAGTGGTGGTGGTTATGAAAATAATGGTATTGTACCTAAGAAATAAAATTCAATGAATAATGAGTATAAAGGAATTAATCTGGTCCTATTGTTAATGAAGATGAGCATAAAATACAACCTAAGAAAGGATATTTTTAGAGCTCTGAAATATACATGAACTCTTAAGTTTGCATTTAATTTGCCTCTTTCTTTTCTCGTGCACCCTGTGCGCACATCCCTTTTCATAGTTCTTATAAAAGCACCAGTATAGGTTTATGTGTTCATATCCCCCATTAGTATATGACTCCTTGAAGGCCAGAGCTATGTTAGTCATTTTTGTATCTTCGACACACAGCACGGAGATGGATACAGAGAAATGTGAGAAATACTATATCAGGGTTGGAATAGAAAAAGGTCAACAAGCTTTTGCTGCCAAAACTTCAATATATATTTGTCCAATACATTAAATGGGTTTCTCCAAATACATTCTGAAGAACTGAGAAAGTACAAATAGGAGATGGCTTCAATCCATCTGGATTCGACTTTTGCATCAATTCACTTCAAACTTATAAATATGTTTTATTTGCCTGAGGGGAAAAGA
>NW_007728418.1:250125-265522 GCF_000696425.1 Galeopterus variegatus | reverse complement strand
GGTTGCGATCCGTTGCCGGACACGAAAAAAGACAAAAAAAAAAAAGGAAAAAAAAAATTTAAAAAATAAATAAATAAATGACAAGCAGTAGATTGAAGTATTTAAGGGGAGTTGAGCTACAAAGTCTGATTGTAGAACCATGCAAACATTGCAGGTTTCTCCTGAATGAAGTGAGAAAGAGTTACAGCCAGTCACAGAGGGTACAATACTGTCTACAAATTTAGGTCTGCTATGGCAATATGAAAGAAAAGTCACTCCACTGAAACAAAGTATATCATGAAAATGAAATTAAATTGTTGAACACCAGCAAATACTGAATTGTGATAGGCTAAACACTACAGAAAAATAAAGGGCTGATTTATATTTTAGATGTTTACAGTGTAACTGATTGCTCTACTATGTCTTTTCAAAGTGTTTTCATCATAAAAAAATTAGTCTTTACAGCACATATTATATAAAAATGTTTAATATAATTATATAAAAATGGATGAAGTTAAATTCCAATATTTTTATTACAAAAGTAATCTGTACTCGTTTTAGAAAAAAAGATATTGAAATGCAGAAAGAATAATGTAGGGCTGGTTAGTTAGTTCCCTACTGGCCAGGTACCAAAAGAAAAAAAAACAAAGAAGAATAATGTATACCCCCTGTCATTAACTATTGAAAAACCTATTAACGTTTTAGAAAAAAAGATATTGAAATGCAGAAAGAATAATGTAGGGCTGGTTAGTTAGTTCCCTACTGGCCAGGTACCAAAAGAAAAAAAAAACAAAGAAGAATAATGTATACCCCCTGTCATTAACTATTGAAAAACCTATTAACATTTTATGGGGTATTTTCTTTCAAAAATAAGTAAAAAGTAAACATACATGTGTAATTTATGCAATATTATATAATTTTAAAATTTTGCTGTATTTTCTTATCTGCCATATTTTATTTAATATTAAATGGTAATCAATTCTCTGTTACTGAACATTTTTAAAACAGTATTTTGCATCACAGCAAAATATGCCATCACATGACTACGTCATGATCTATTTACTCATTTTCCACCTTGAGAATTTACATTCTTTCCAAATTTTTGAAATTATAAAAGCCCTTAAATAAATTTCCTGATATACTAACCTATACTTTCTCTGATAATTCTCTTGGGTTACATTTTAAAAAGAGGAATTACTGGTAGAAAGGATATGACAAGCTCTAAGTCTCTTTGTACATACTGTAAAAATTTTTACCAGGGCAGGGCATTTTTATTTATTTATTATTTATTTATTTATTTATATTTATTTATTTTGGTGGCTGGCTGGTATGGGGCAGGGCACCTTTATATAATTTTCCTCCAGTTGTTAATGAAAAAAGTTAAACCTAGAAAAATGTTTGAATTTCTCAAGGGTGAAAGAATGAACCCATTAACAAAGCTAAAGCAATTGTTAAAATATTGCCATGTTTGCTCTATGTCTATAAATGTACAATGTTTTTGGCAGAACCATTTGAAAGTTAGATGTAGAGACATCATGTCATCTAACTACTAAATACTTCAGCTTGCATATCCTAAAAATATGTGCCTTGTTACATAACCACAATAGCTTTAATCACAATTGAGAAGTAGTTCCTAATATTATCCCATTTCTAGTTCTTATTCAAAATGTATCTATGCCACCAAATTGAATTTCATGCATTGCCTTTGCTTTTTACATTTCCTTAGTGTCTGTTAGCTATTGCCATATTATTATATTTCAGTCTCAGTTAATCTAAACTTTTTTCTCTTTATAATGTTAACCATATTAGTTATTTATTGCTGTGTAACAAATTACCTTCAAACTTGATGGCTTAACAGAATAAACGTTATTAAATCAACATTTCAGTAGGTCAGGAATCTGGGAGCCACTTAGCTGGGTAATTCTGGCCCAGGGCTTCTCACGAAGTTCCATTCTAGATGTCTGCAGGGACTATAGCCATCTGTTGAGACCACTTGGCTCTTCCAAGTTTACTCAGCGGTTGTTAGTAGGCACACTGACTTCACAGGAGGCAGCTGTTGCTAACCACATGGGGCTCTTCATAGGACTTCTCAAAACTTGGCAGCTGGCTCCCCCAGTGCAAATGATCAGAGGGCGGGAGAGGGGGACCGGGAGGAGAAGGGGGAGGGGTGGGGAAGGGGAGAGGGGGGGCCTGAGGCCATAATGGTAGCTGCAGTCTTTTCATAACAATGCCAAAAATGACACCCCATCACTTCTATTGTATTTTGTTCATTAGAATGTGTCACTAAGTACAGCGCAGAGCCAAAAGTGGAGAATCAAGCTCCACTTGAGGAGTTAAGTATCAAGTAATTTATGAACATATTTTTAAATGAACATATTTAAAAAAAATAGTCAATGTGTTTTAGTCAATTGACTATTTTAAAAAATGGTGGTGGCAGTTTTGTGGGATACCCTAAATGCTGAATTTGTCTGAATTTTACAATATACCTACACCAATTATGATAATTCTGTTACCATAATGAAACATAGCAAAATAAGACCACAACATAAACATGTTGAAATAACAAAAAAAAAGCACACTGCAAATCCCAAAAATGGCCAAATGTCCTCCTTTCCCATCTCACGTGAATGACTTAAGTGATTGCTTGTTTTACCCAGTTATAGCTAGTCTCCATTTAGTTTCTCCCAACTCCTAAATAAAAATTAAGCTATACAATTATTGATTTGCTCATGTTTTCTGATAGCATTCAATTCTGGAGAAAATTCCTGTCCTTTGAACCTCTCCCATAGATAATGTAGACAGCATCAAATCCTATAGCAAGCCATTCCTAACATTTTCTTATTGAAGCATTGCACGGTTTCCTCTGGTTTGCAGACTTCTGAGTTTTCATCTTAAAGCTGTTTTTGTAACACTGATATACAGTTTGGCTGTATGTTAATTCTCTCCCTCCTTTTTTCTTTAATTTTCTTAACAATATTGTTGTACTCAATTCCGAGTTGTATATTGCTGTTGAAAAGTTGATGTCAACACTTTTTTCTTTCTTGCTTCTTAATTACTTTATATTTTGACAATGGCCCAAAGTGTTTTTTTCTTTAAGTATAATATTTTACTAAGATACATCTTATATTTAATAGTAATGGATTGATTTTTCCACATACTTGATGGGAGCTTTTTGTACGAGATTCAAGTCTTCTTTCCTTTCAGTAAGTTTTTCTTAACTTACAGTTTTTCATATTAAACATCTGTTGGAAAAACAGAATAATTTAATGAGGCCCCCTCGCCTTGGGGCTGGTTGGGGGTGGTGCAGCACTCTTTGTGGGCAGGTTGTGTGTGAGTGGAGTTAGTGCACCTGTGTGGTGCTGCCACCTTGGCTGGAGTTTTACTGCCTTGGGCAGCTGCCACTGCACAAGCAGCCAGACTTTCCAACCTCCAGCTTCCAAGGACCTGTTTGCCAGTTACCTAGCTCATAGACCTGCATGTGAGGGGTCTGGTGACCCAGACTGGTGTGTAAGAGGTCTGGGGACCCAGTCTGGAAAATGGGCTTGAGGGGTCGGTGAACTTCAGACCCAGCCCTAGCTCGACAACTGGCCCATTGATCCAGTCGGCAGGATTACGGGCAGGTAAAATAGCCCAGCAACTGGCATAGTCGTGTAGCTTTACAGTTGGCATCACGAACAGGATTAAGAGCTAAACAACATTTCATTTATTTTTTTTTAGGGGCTCCACTTATACAAGTATAATTAATAGCTCTTCCTTAGTTGTCTTTTATATCAGTTTCCTTCTGATTCCTTACTGCACTTTTAGCCATATGTCCCTTCTCATACTTTTGGTCATATCAATTTTTCTATCTGAAATCACATTATCTTTAGTTTCTTTATTGAGGTTGTCAGCTCTGATTTTATACCCTCTTAGTCTTTATCCAATATTATTCTGAGTTTTTAAATTCTGAATTTGTGATGTTCTTTTATGTCTACAATTGCTGGCTTGATGCTATTTCATTTCTCTTGAAATGTGTAATAGTTTTCCTCTGATTCACAGCTATTTTTAGTGTTTTCAGCTGCAGAAAAAAATTTATTCTGTTTTCTGTTTTCATCCTATATGGACTTCCATTACATTCTTTTTTGCTTATCTGTATTTGTATTGTATTTTCTTAGACAGTTCAATGGAAGTGGCTTAAGAGCTTTGGATGGTCTCTTTGGTGCTTAGCACACTCTTCTGAGATGTGATAAAATATGATTTAAAAACTGGTGTATTTATTTGCCTGTATTTTTCTAATTTTTTGATACTAACATTTTTTGGCATTTTTATACCTTTAGCCACATCTTGTTTTATTTTTCTTCACTAACAAGCCTGTGAGGAATACCTACCTTTTCAAAGTCGTCTCTGTCTTCCCTCAATGCCTTTCTAAGACTGCCACCCAGTTTCTTTCTATTAGTATCCAGTGGCCATTGTTCAAAACCAAGTCTCAGGGCTCCTCGCAATATTTCCCCACTTGAGGTAGAATCCGTTCCTTCGAGAGGTGATTTCTATGAGGTGCTGTCTTTGATGAGCCACCACCAGGACACCACTGCACACAGCTTCCTGTGCAAAAATTCCCCCTTCTGTCTGCTAGTGTGAACCCTGGATCCAGCTCTGCTGATTTCAGGTATTCATGTGGTCATAGGCAATGATGTTGCCTAGACTTTGTTAGGCATGGGTCTTAGTTGATTTTTTATACTTTCTTTTGTACTTCTGTAGCATTTTTTGAGGCTGTATGAAGGAATTTAAATACAGGTAGCCACTTTTACTCTACAGCACAATCCAGAAGCCCCACAATTGTTTTAATCATAATGTAACAGTTTTTTTTTTTTTCCCCTTTTTGTCTTTTTTTGTGTCCGGCAACGGATCGCAACCCTCAGTGTCGCGCCCGCACCGGACCGGGACTGGCAACGGGATCACAACCCTTGGTGTTGCTTCTGCCCCTCACTCAGCCAGTGAGCGGGACCCGGTCTGTACTTGGGATCCGAACCCTCGGCGGGAGCGCCACCGCACTCCCAAGCGGCGCACTGTAGCAGTGCGCCACCGGGCCGGCCCATAATGTAACAGTTTTATGGTTAATATCAGAAGTCCATAAAGATAGTCTTGTATCTGACCTCAGTAAACTATAACATAAAACTTGTACCAAAGATTGGTGTTGCTTCTGCACCTCACTCAGCCAGTGAGCGGGACCCGGTCTGTACTTGGGATCCGAACCCTCGGCGGGAGCGCCACCGCACTCCCAAGCGGCGCACTGTAGCAGTGTGCCACCGGGCCGGCCCATAATGTAACAGTTTTATGGTTAATATCAGTACTCCATAAAGATAGTCTTGTATCTGACCTCAGTAAACTATAACATAAAACTTGTACCAAAGATATTTGACAATTAGGGTTTGAAAAAATATTTTAAATTTAGTAGAAGTGTAATTTTTTTGGCTTTTTAAATTAAACCTGACATTTTCTAGGTACTATCAAATTGTACATTTTTGAAGGTATATTTTATATGTCACGTATTGTGCTTTATATAGAGTGAGACAGCTAATTGTGTATTGACAAGAAAAATGGTGATTTTAAAAATAAAAATAAAAATTCTACCAAATAATATTCCATTGAGCAAGTCAAATATAGTAAATTATCTTCACAAAACTATTTTGAAGAACTTCTAAGTCTGTTAGTGATTGAAATTTCATTTAGGAATGCACTGCAGACTCTATTTTTAATGTTCAACATCCTAGAGCTTCTTTGAGAATGAAAGGCGAAAAAAAAAGGTTGTTAGAATATCTAAGAAAATACATATGGTAATTTAATTGTCTTACCAGTTCTCATTTAGTACACTTTTTCAAACAGACATAAACTTGATCCTCGTTTCTCACTTGGGCTGATAACAATGTTGAAGAGGTTCAGTTTGCTTTCCAAGAGTCATATTTTTATTGCTGTCATTTTGTGTGACCAAGGTAATTGAGTTGGAAACTAACACAAGTGGGAAATTGTGATGGCTCTTTTAAGTTTTCTAATAACACACTGAGATGTCTTTAAGAGTTCCGTGATGCTGATATGTTCTACACAGTGTGTCTTCCCCCAAGGTGCTAATTTCCTTGCCTTCGATGAAAAAGAAAAAAGATAATAAATAAAAGTGACATTCTCTTATATCCAACTGTTAGGCTATCAAAGGAAGCAAAATAAAAGGAAGAGATAAAGTACAGTATATAAAGACAAAAACAGAGTGATAATGAAATGAAAAATTTTATCCTAGCCTGGAAATTAGGAAGGAGAAAAAAGATGACAGGTAAAATTCATGTGTGCTTTGTGAGTCCCTGTCAATATAACATAAACAATTATTATAGCTGGAGAAATGTTATACTTAACCAGTGAGCCCAGTACCATCAAGAGATATGGATGTCAACACCAAAGACACAGTATAATAGAGATCTAGCATTCAACAACACCTAATAGTGTGATCGATACATTTTTTTCAACCATATTATTCCTGAAACCAGATTTTTCTGAAAACTGGGAAATGATACTAAATTCCCCAAAGATATTTTATAGTAAACAAGTTAAAATATAAAGTTCAGAATAATAAAAGCCTGACATTATTCAATTAATTAGTCTTTTAAAACATCACATTACTGGCTTAAGGAAAAGAAACAGGAAATACACCAATACAGAATTATGTATAATTCAAATGATTGGAGGAAATCATTAGGCTTCTATAGAACCAAGATGTATGAGTTATTAAACAAAAGATTTATCCCCCTTTACAGTCATCTATTTATTCATTCCATAAATATATATTGAGTACCTATAATGTTCTAGGGATTGTTCAATAGAAACACAGTAACAGCTTAAACAGATTTGCTTCTTATGCTCACTCAGTGGAAAATAAACAGAAAATGAAGAAATGTAGAAGTCAACAATATCCCCATATGGTGATATTGGAGTAAATAGAGTATTGTGGGAAAACACCGAATACCTTTAGCCACATCTTGTTTTGTTTTCTTATTACATTCATGGAGGGCAACTTTAGGACTACTTCAGGATCTTAATTCCCCATTTTTTAGTTCTAGGAAGATGCTTTACTTATGGTGCAATTTAAGGAGCATGGATTTTGAAGTGAAATAGCATTCATTCACATTTTGACTCTGTTCCATCTATTCTGTTCCCTGCTGCATAAAATTGATCAAAATTAGGTTCCTATTGGTATTGAATGTGCTAACATGTGTAAAAAGCCTAGTAGAATGACTGATTCTTAGTAAGTCTTTGTTATTAGCTCCCTTCCCTTCATTATTGAAGGCAAAAATTTATGATATTCTAGCAAAAGAACACATGGCATGTTTTATTTATCCCTCACAATTTATTCCATCCATGAAAGTAGAATGACTTTATGCTAAGTATTACATGTTTTTAGTACTAGCTTTCAAAAGATCAGAGTAGCAGTATTTTATTGAGTAAAATTTGAGTTCCAACAATAGAGGTAATTATAATACTCAATATTCAATAAATGTCCATGTTCTATGCAAATAATTCTATTTATCCAAATTCCACGTAAGTCGGTAGCAGTATTTTATTGAGTAAAATTTGAGTTCCAACAATAGAGGTAATTATAATACTCGATATTCAATAAATGTCCATGTTCTATGCAAATAATTCTATTTATCCAAATTCCACGTAAGTCATACTATCTCCTTTAAATCATGAGTTGCTAAGAGACAGGAATGATGATTTACAAATTATTGGTTACGTTACATTTTTTCCATATGTTCCAGCAATGTGTCTATGCATTTTAATAATAACCTATAAAGAAAATTTAGGAGAGAGCAAACTATGGTTTTACAGTAAATCATTAGCAAACCAGACCCATTGCGTCAATACCATAGCATGTTGGTAGAGCCTAGCAAGCAACAGTGCTGGAAACTGGGCCTAGGAGAATGTGGGGATATGCCACATTTGTTAGCCTAGGCTTGGTGTATTGTCAGTAAAACTTTTAAGAAGCTGCGATAATTTTAGTACAATCAATTATGTTTCAATAAATAAAAATAAAACAACAACAACAACAAAGAAGTTATGATAATTTCAGAAGGGGCAGTCAGTTCAAACATAGCTGACTGACTGTGACAGTTGTTAATGCTAGGTGTCAAGGAATACCTAGAAACCTGGTAAACTAATCTTTTTGGGTGTGTCTATGAGGGCATTTCAAGAAGAGATTAGCATGTGGGCCTGAGTGGACTAGGTGGGAAAGGAGGGTGCTTGCTCTCAATGTGAGCAAGCATGATCCAATCCACTGGGGGCCCAGAGACAACAAAAATGTATGAAAAGGTGACTGTCTCTCGTTATCCACTGGAACTGGGATACACTCTTCTTTCCTGTCCATGGACATCGGAACTCAAGACTCCCCAGGCTTTGGGTTCTAGAACTTACACCAGAGGCACCCCCAGCTCTCGTTTGGCCTCGGACCGAGAATCACACTATTGGCTTTTCTGGCTCTGAGGCTTCCAGACTTGGACTGAGCCACGCTACTGGCATCCAGTTTGCAGACAGCCTATTGTGGGACTCCTCAGCCTTCACAATGGTGTGAGCCAATCCCCCCAATAAATCCCCCCTCATATATTTATGTACATATCCTATTGGTTATGTTTCTCAGGAGAACCCTGACGAATACACTGATATAAGGTCACTGTGTCCAAAATATCAAACACTGAGGTAAGAGGGGGTTGCAACCGAGACAAACAGATGAGAACAAAAATAGAAAAGAATCTGTGTGGAGGACATTCAGAGGCACTAAGCATCTTGTGGAAGGCATGCAGAGTGTGTACAAAGTAATGACATTATGCAGATCCTGGTATAGAGGAAATAAGCTATATCAGCCAGGAGGATTCCTGCTGGGGCAAGAAAAATAAATCTCCTGGCATGCTGACAATTTAATTCTATAGGAGGGGGCTTTGTGGTGTATTATCTTATTAGGGAGGCCAAATGTTCACATAATGGGGATGATCTGAGCCAGGCATCTAGACTGAGGAACAGAGCAATTATAAAACCTGCTTTGGTTCTGTTACCTTTATTCCCTGAGCCACAAGTGCTTGTGGTGAAAAGAATTATCTACAAGATTAGCTCCATTTCTAGGACCTTGAAGACCTTCCTCTACTGTCTTTATTTTACTTGTTAAAGGTGGTTTACTTTGCTAAAATCTCCGTGATGGCATAGACTGAAATTGCCCATTCTCACTTTTTATTATGAGTGTCTTGTATGATGATGTCCAATATAGTCATTGCTCAAAACATATTATTGAAAAATCATTATCTTTGATTGGGAAAGCCTCCTGTCATCTTTTGTATTTTCTGCATCTGAATAGAAGGTCTTAGATGGGCATGAAGGATTTCAAAATAGCTTTTTTTTAGTGTGTTTAGGTTATCATAAAATATTGATTCTCTGAATTCATTTTTATTATTTATATACTATCTCCTTTAAATCATGAGTTGCTAAGAGACAGGAATGATGATTTACAAATTATTGGTTACGTTACATTTTTTCCATATGTTCCAGCAATGTGTCTATGCATTTTAATAATAACCTATAAAGAAAATTTAGGAGAGAGCAAACTATGGTTTTACAGTAAATCATTAGCAAACCAGACCCATTGCGTCAATACCATAGCATGTTGGTAGAGCCTAGCAAGCAACAGTGCTGGAAACTGGGCCTAGGAGAATGTGGGGATATGCCACATTTGTTAGTCTAGGCTTGGTGTATTGTCAGTAAAACTGATGCATAGGAAGAACCAGATGTGTTTATATTTTACTTGATAATGCCGTAAATATTGAGATGCTAAAATTTTGCACAAAAAAGGGATAAAAATCATAAAATGGAAACTTCAAAACAAATCTTAAAGGATTTCTACTCTGCTTTTCTTTAGAAATGTGCTATTCATTAAGTTTGTGGATTGTTTTGTTTATGAAAAGTGACAGAATTGGAAAAAGAATGGGAAGAACACTGGCAGGGATATTATACTAACCTGTGATTTATTTCCTTATTGGGGTATAAGAAGGACAAGAGGGCAAATCATACAAATAGTATAGTCATATTCAAAAGTATAATGTATTTCAATCTCTATTTTAATGTCAACATGATTTAATTGGAGAGTTAGCTAGTCATGTAGATGAATTAGGAACCAGATGATGCAACATTTCAAAAATAAACAATCACTACAGGCTGAATAAATACCTATATTCATAACAACGTGTCCACAGCAAGGTGTCTCATGTCTTCTGTAGCTATGCAATAAAAATTTCAGGTGAAATAATACAATATCATATTTATAAGGCCACACACTCAAACAAAATTGCTGAAATCATAGAACACTGCAACCTGGACTGCTACCTTGCATTTAGGTAATATAGCTCCTAAATAGGCCTTCATTTTGGAGCTTTTGATGGTTAATTTTATGTGTCATCTTGGGTAGGCCACGGTACCCAGATCAAACACTAGTCTAGATGTCCCTGTGAAGGTTGGCTGGTTAGCTCAGTTGGTTAGAATGCAGTCTTATAACATCAAGGTCACAGGTTTGGATCCTATACCAGCCAGCCACCAAAATAAATAAATAAAGATGACATGTTATATCACAAAACGAAAACCACTATGACATGTCAGTCATACAAAATAGACAACATTAAAAAAAAAGATGTCTACGTGAAGAGATCTTTTTAGATAAGATTAAGATTTAAATCAGTAGATTTTGAATAAAGCATATAAGCATATTACCTTCCATAATGTGGGGGAGTCTCATCCAATTCATTGAAGGTCCTAAGAGAAAAACACTGACGACCCCAGAGAAAGAAAGAACTCTGCCTCCAGACTGCATTCAGATTCAACTGAAACATGAATATCTAACAGAAAGTACACATACGTGAGAGTGTTTGTTGTTTCTTTTGTTTCTGTTTCTCTGGAGAATGTTGACTGATATGGGGCTCTTTAAAGGACCTAATTTTATCAAAATAATTTTTGGAATCTTTTAAATAAGTAAATAAATGACAGTTCTTATTACTCCCTGCATACATAGAGAAATAGCGTTGATGTCAGATATATGCTGTTTTCTCTCCTTCCACTGTCTTTTCCCGTTCATTTCTGCCTGACAAATTTCTAGTCTTATTTTTAGCCAAATTTCCACCTCCTGTCTGAACATACATAGAGAAATAGCGTTGATGTCAGATATATGCTGTTTTCTCTCCTTCCACTGTCTTTTCCCATTCATTTCTGCCTGACAAATTTCTAGTCTTATTTTTAGCCAAATTTCCACCTCCTGTCTGAAGCCTGTTCTAATATCCCAACCTTGCCTCTCCTTCTTGTGAGGTTGATATTTTCCTCCTTTGTGCTACTCCAGTATTTTGAAGTTTGAATTTGCTGTAGGATTGATTATGGGTTTGGAAAGAAAAAGAGGGTTTAAAATTACTTAGGAATTTTGTAGCTATGTGACCATGGGCTAGTAACTAACTTTTCTACTTTTCTAGGTGTGCTTCCTTGTGTATAAAATCCATTTTACAGTAGCCACTAGCTACAGATAGCTATTTACATTAAAATTAAAAGGAATCAAAATAAAATAAAATAAAAATATTAGTTCATTAGCGGTGTTAGGCATTTTTCAAGTGTTTAATAGCCACACATACAGAATATTTCCATCATCTCACAAAGCTCTATTGGAATGTGCTGGATTGGAATATTTATAAAGGCTCTTCTAGATACAAAAACGTAATCATTGAGTAACCCTAGTAGAAAGCATAGTGCACTTACATTATTACTGTTCGCCAGTCAACTTATTTTGGTGAATATGCAGGCTCATTTAGAGTGGGTAGTCAGTAAATGCTTATTGAATTGAATTGAACTAAGACCAGTGCAGATAACCATAAGTGACATCTTAGTGACTTGAGCTAAAGGCCAACAGCTACAGTAGAAAAAAGGGGAAACGTGAGACAGTAAAAAAAGAAGAATGGTTAAGTCTGAAAAATGATTAGCTACAGAAGGTTGAGAAAGAAGTAGAGGGCACCTGGAAGTTCACAACTATTGTGGAAAGGAGGAGAATGGGTCAGAAGACGGAGGAGTGGGCTGATGGGAGTGTGTAGCCCTCAGCATGGAGGCATGTACTCTGCTAAAATCCAGTCTCTATAGATTCACTGCTCTGAAAGAGGAAAGGAAGAATAGAGACAGAGAAAAAGAAACAAAGTAAAGCAATTGATGGATTTTGTGGATATCATCGTAATTATCTGGAATTTTTCTTACTCTAATTTAGTTACCAGAAAAGTATATTTCTTTCTGTAACGGGACATTTGACAACCTGCAGAAAGCAAGTGTTGAGGTCAGTTTGCAGATCTCTCTTCATTTAACAAAGTGGTAGTTCAAGCCCTAGCAGTGACAGTTGTACTAACATTTGCTATTATTAGCAAATAATTAACATTTTTTCCCTGCTGATGGGGGGTGGGGGGGAGAAACTTACCAATTAGATAAGCTCTATTATTTATTCTAGCCCTGCTTTAAAGAAACATAATGTAAAAAAAACTCTTGTGATCAATAATATTCTACATTTAAATCACAAATAAAAGGAAAAGTCAATGCAGGAAGCTTCTGCTTATGCAATAAAAAGAGACTAAGAGATGGAAGAAACTTTATCAAAAATGTTTTCTAAACCTCTCATTTTGTAGGTGGAGATCCTAAGACTCTGGAAGTGTAATATTTTATCCAAGTTATGTACCTAATTCATGTTAAAAGAGAAGCTAAAACTAAATTCTCTCAACATCCAAATAATTTCTAACCAAACCACTTTACCAACGAATTTACAGATACCATCATCATCATTACTATTATAATACTATCACAATTTTTGGCCACTTAATATATATTAGAACTATCAAATTTTAACTCTTCAACTGGTTCCAGACCACTTTTTGAATTAATTTTTTTATGTTTTAACTCATTTTATTTTCATAAAAATCCCTTTCAAATTTTAACTCTTCAACTAGTTCCAGACCACTTTTTGAATTAATTTTTTTATGTTTTAACTCATTTTATTTTCATAAAAATATGAGGTAAATTCTATCATTATACTTTTCTTAGAGATGAGGAAACTGAAGCACAGAGTCGAAGACATTAAAGTTTAAGAAAGTCTACACATTTTTCTGCATATATTCATGATCTTATAATTTTCTTTTCACACAGTATGTGCTATTTCAATAATAATAACTTGTCAACTTCTTGAGCAGAATGAGACATCTTTCCCAGGTCCAAGGAGCTTGCAGTCCACTGATGGACACTTTTACCTAAACCAATAATTACCACACCCCATAATAAGTTTTATAATACATTTTTTTTTATCAACTGCCTATATGAAATGCAGTAAATAAACCTACTCACCAGCTGGGGAGATTGCAGTCCACTGATGGACACTTTTACCTAAACCAATAATTACCACACCCCATAATAAGTTTTATAATACATTTTTTTTATCAACTGCCTATATGAAATGCAGTAAATAAACCTACTCACCAGCTGGGGAGATGGGAAAAATACCCGTGAGTTGGGCATTGAAGGAGATAACCACAGGGCTGAGAAGATGGGAGAAGTATTTCAGTAGCAGAGTTGAGATGTGACCAAAATAAACTCAATTGGGCAAAAGGAGCATGGTATTTGGTGAAAGATGTAAATTTGGTAACAACTTTTGGTGCTTAAGTATTTTTATTTAAATTCCTGTGTCTTTAATTACTTCTGTACCCCTCAAAACACATTAAAAAATTATACATTGTATGATATTTGCTGAACTAAACTGAAAACTGACTGACTGTTTGAGTGTGACTATATCTGCACTTTTCCCTCGGATGTGCATAGGGTTGTGTGTAGGAATATTTTAGTCTAGCAAACAAGAAAAGAACTGGGAATCCTTAAACTAGCTTATGCATAGTAGCAATAAATTATGCATTTCCACTTGGCATCTGTTTATTAAATAATTCATTTAGTTTAAATTTTGTCTAACTATCTTTCTCCAATAATTTATAAAAGCTCCTGACAGTCAATGAAATAGAGAACACCAAATTCATTTTCTCTTTCACCCTTTATCCCGCTCTTCCTATTCCATACTTCTTTCTTTCTACCCACCTCTCTGCAGCTCCAGGAGATGATAATAGGAGGGTTTTCAGATATACCAAAGATGTTATTAATTTATTCTGTGTTACATAGCAGTGTCAGAATAGATAGAACATTTCAGATGAGTGAAATACATGATTCATATGTTTAAGAGCCCTGCAAAGTTTTCAACACAGCTCTAATTCTAAAAAACGAATATAATTTGCTTTCTTTCATTTCTTTGCCATCTGCTCCCCAATTCTTTTTACTGATAGTGTTACAAGGATTGAGGAAAACATTTGTTCACTGAGACCAAGTGGGGTTCTCTTGAGGACTGCTTTCAGTCTCGATAGTAGAATTCTAGAATAAACCATGTGTTTTTGGTCTTCATTTTCTTTGAGGGGAAGCAGACTTGGTGAATTGGCTGTCAAGTAGTTTTCAAAGGAGCCACTGTTTGTGCCTTGATAGAAATGAGAGTACAGGACCCGAATGTTAAATACTTAACAGGGAATTCTCTTTCCTTTGTTTGTACTCTGGCACAGATAAGTAATCGAATAATCAGCTTTAATTAATAGATAGCTGTGCTTGAAGTCACAGCCCTTGAAATAACAACAAATTATATACACATCTTCTTAAACCTTTTTGCTGATGCTTCTGTAATCTTTTCTGCAATAACACACTCACCCTTTGGTATGAGTACCGAAAAACTATACACGCAAAATGCCTGACCTACCATAGATGCTAAAAGAAGCGTATTTGTTGGATAAATAAATGTGTAAATAAATGAAGTCTGAACTATTCTATATCTTCTGTGTGTTTGCATTCTATTATTTAAGTAATGATAATATTGCCAGATTTGATGAGGATGATAAGGTTAATAACAAAACAAATTCCCATCATTTTAAACTATTTGCAATTTGCAAAATATTTTCACGATAATGACTCAATCAATTTTCATGGAAAAGAAAAGGTTAGTTGAATTCACTTACATTTTCACAGATGGTTAGTATGGGTAACTCCTGTTCCAGTGTGTCTCTTTGTCACTGATTTTACTGTTTCTTTAATTATAGTGAACTGTGACCATAATGCATCATCTTATACCATAAGGTATTTAAAAGTATAGAGAGTTTGTGATGTTAAAAATGTGAAGTTTTACTAAAAAAAAAAAAAAAAAAAAAAAAAAAAAAGGTGTTAGGAGAAAAGATAGTATCACCAAAAATATTAGTTCTCTACTTCTTTGATGTTTTGTAAATACTATGCCAAACAAGCATAATTCTCGAATAACTGATATTCTACTACTAGGAAC
>NW_007728418.1:243427-249245 GCF_000696425.1 Galeopterus variegatus | reverse complement strand
TTTTTTTTTTTTTCCTTTTTGTCTTTTTTCGTGACTGGCAACGGATCGCAACCCTCAGTGTCGCGCCCGTACCGGACTGGGACCGGCAACGGGATCGCAGCCCTCGGTGTTGCGCCCGCACCTCGCTCAGCCAGTGAGCAGCCAGTCTGTATGTGGGATCCGAACCCTCGGTGGGAGCGCCACCGCGTTCCCAAGTGGCGCACTGCAGCAGTGCACCACCGGGCCGGCCCCTTTTCTTTGTTTTTAAGACAGTAACATTTTTAAGAACATAGTCCTTTGAAAAATGTTTTTAGTAGAATGTCCTTGTTTAGTGTTTGTCTGATGTTTCTTCAGACTATGAATTCCCATGTGGAATGCTACACAGGTAATGATGAGTCCTTCAAGGTATGGTATCCATCAGCACATGATGTCCATCTGCCCCCTGTTGATATTAATTTTGATCACTCAATTGAAGTATTGTCATTTTTCTCTGTGGAGTATTTACTGTTTTCCCCTTGCAACTAGTAGGTAGTTGGTGAGTAGGCTCTTGAAAATTGTGCAAGTATTCTGATCCTCATCAAGACTTTGCCCCTAAATTTAGCATCAATTGATGATTTTTACCTAAACCAGTCTTTACGTGAAAATAATGATTTTTCAACCATTGAACTCCCTTTGCATTCACCTAGAATTCTACTGTAAGTAAAAGCTCCTCTTCAGACTTTCTTTGTTTATTGATTCATTCACTTGAATAAATATTGATGTACAATACCAATTTCAGTGACTCATTTTCCTCTTCAGTAGGTTATGATCCATTATTGTCTTCAGTTGTTTTGGTCCTCAGTTGTTCTAGATTTGGCTATTAAGAGCCCCTTCAACCTAACTTCTGTATCCTTATGACAAACTTTCATTTTTTTTTTTTTAGCACTTTCTTATTTTCTGGTATAAACAGATGTTCATGTTCACTTGTAGTCTACACCAGCTTTGGAAACAGCCATTTCTCTGAGGATCCTTTTACTGGGGAATGGACACTAAGTATATGCTCATAGCTCTTGACGTGTCTTTGCTTCTAAGGCTTTTCAGTGAACTCACGTATACAAATATATATATGCAAATATATAGATATATGTGTACATATCATGCATGTGCACACATAGACATATTTTTAAAATCATAAGTTCACGCCAATACCTCAATTTCGGTCTATCCTCACATGGTGTTTTATTGCCTTCTTCCATTTCATTCCATATTTGCAACTCCCTTCTACAGGCAGAATCTCAGCTCCCTGCAACATCCACATATATACCTATATGCACAATTCTGAAATTCATCTCAAATGGTTTCAGAATTGCCTCACACATAGCACTGCAACAAACGGATCTACCAAACAAGGCTTAGGATTGGTTTGCTATAACCCCTTACCCTCAATTTCTGTCAAGAATGAAGAAATAAGAGTCTAATACTGTGTTCACAAGTTTCTTGGATTTGTTTTTTATTTGTTTATTTATTTTTCTAGTCTCATATCTCCTCCCTTCAGTGTGTCTTTGTTATTTATTTGAAATGCAGTTGGGCTCATTTGTTTAGTTTCAGTCATTTTCTCTCACCCCATCCTCGTTGATGTAATTTTATTTTTTGAATATGTAGGCTATTAGCATATTCCCAAAGTCAAACCTGTGCAGAATACAGAAACACTCACAAAACAACACTTGTACACCATTTCTCCCCCCGCTTGAAGACAACCAATTATATTGCTTCCTGGTTTATTCTTTCTCTGAGTTTTTTGAAAATAAAAAAAGCAGATATGTGTATTTATTTTCTTTCCCCCTGCTTTGCTACATAAAAATATATTATATATGCACTATTGCCTTTCCTTCCCCCTTTTATTAATCTAAAAATATGTCACTACATGTTAAATCATAAAGATTCTTCCTCATTCCTTTTTACAGCAAAATCTTATTCTGCTGTGTACGTATATACTTTAGTTTTTGGACCTATCTCCTCTGTTTAGGTATCTATTTACTCCTATACTTTGAGGTCTTTTTAAGACAGGGTATAGAGTCTATTTATCTCTGTGTTCCCATCACCAAGAAGCTTCTGACCACATAACAGTCTCTTTTGAAATGCTTGTACAATGAATGGCTGGATATATTTGTGAAGAGCGTATGCAAATACCAATGTTTATTAAGCCCATTAATGTCGTTATTCACATTATGTTTCTAGGCAGAGTGCTGAAAAACATCTCTGTGTCTTTTCAGATTAATAAAGGAAGACTCCTTTGAGAAAGTAGAACTTTAGGAGTGTCACAAATGTAGAAAATAAAATGTGTGGGGTGTTCCGGTCAGGATGGTGGAGTAGTCGGTTCCTGGTGTTGCTCTCTCTCACAGAGCGACCCCTTTGCAGCTATTGAGAAGCAGCAACTGAGAACCTGAGATCTGTGCTGGAGCGGACAGGAGCCGCCCATCATAGGACCCCAGTTCAGGTTGCTCCCTATTCCGTAGAAAGACTTTAGAGTTTCTGGGCCCTCTTGGCCTAAGCCTGCTGGGCCAGAGAAGGCAGGTGGGGCCAGGGTGGGAATTCTGGCCAGGCTGGTCCCACTGCCCTGAGAGATATAACAGCTTCAGGGCTCCCACACCCCAAGCCAGCATTCCAGAGAAGGAAGGTGGGGCAGGAATTCTGGCCCAGGCCATTCCCTTCTCAGGGACTGACTTGAGAGGCTCTGGGCCCCCATGCTCAGAGCCAGATCAGCTGGTGGAGCAGATGGGGTGGGACTTCCAGGCCAGGCCATCCCATCTCTGGGAGTGACTTGAGAGTCTCTGGCCCCCCCCCATACCTCAAGCCACACGAGCTAGGCAAGCGGGGCTGGACTTCTGGTCCAGGCTAGTTTCTGCTGTCCAGAAGCAGCAGTCACTTCAAGATCCAGGCAGACATCAAGGTGGACACAATGAGTGGACTGTGATACCACTGGCCACAATGACAAAACACTAAAGGAAAGAAACCAGAAATATGAAAAATCAAGAAAGTACATCACCACCAAAGGAAATTAATAACTTTCAAGTGCTAGATCCTATAGAACAAGAAGTCTTTGAAATGGCAAACAAGGAATTCAGAGTAAACTATTCTGAGGAAACTAAATGAGATACGAGAAAACTCAGAGGGACAACACGATGAAATGAGAAAAAATATACAGGATCTGAAAGAAGAAATGTACAAAAAAAAACCACAATGCCTTGAAAAGGAATGTAGCTGAGCTTGTGGAGCTGAAGGATTCATTCAATGAAATAAAAAACACAACAGAGAGTTTAACCAGCAGACTTGAACAAGCAGAACAGAGAATTTCTGACCTCAAAGACTTGCTCTTTGAATTATCACAGGCAGACCAGGAAAAAAAAAAAGAATCAAAAAAACTGAAGAAAATTTAAGAAAGACAACTGACAACATTAAGCGCTCAAACATCTGAATCTTGGGTATTCCAGAAGGGGAGGAAAAAGGAAATAGCATTGAAAACATATTCAATGAAATAACAGCAGAAAACTTCCCAGGTATAGGGAAAGTCACAAAACCCCAGATTCAGGAAGCCCAAAGATCACCAAATACATTCAACCCCAAAAGGTCCTCTCCAAGATGTGATAATGAAAGTGACAAAAATCAAAGACAAAGAGAGAATCTTAAAAGCTGCAAGAGAGAAGTGGCAAGACACCTATAAGGGAGCCCCAATCAGAATAACATCCGACTTTCCAACAAAAACTCTAAAAGCCAGAGAAGAATGCGATGATATATTCAAAACACTTAAAGACAAAAATTGCCAGCTAAAAATACTTTACACAGAAAGTCTATCCTTCCGAAATGAAAGGCAAATAGTATATTTCTCAGACAAACAAAAACTGCGAGAATTCACTACCACAGACCAGCCCTGCAAGAAATTCTCAAGGAAGTACTGGGTTTGATACCACAAAAACAACCATCACTACCATGAATACACAAGAAAGAACAATACCTACCAGTAAAACAAAAATGCTAACAAAAGAGAGAAAATATAGTTTATGTATCTCCCCAAGAAACCAACAAATGCAGAAGACA
The DNA here is from genome assembly GCF_000696425.1 of Galeopterus variegatus. Taxonomy (NCBI): domain Eukaryota; kingdom Metazoa; phylum Chordata; class Mammalia; order Dermoptera; family Cynocephalidae; genus Galeopterus; species Galeopterus variegatus. The sequence goes on along the minus strand of NW_007728418.1, from coordinate 245,192 downwards.
AACAGAAAATTTGAAAGAAAGGAACAAAAGATACTTAAGACATCTAAACAAAAGTCAGTATAATGCTAGCAGTAAATCAACACCTTTTAATAATAACTCTGAATGTAAAGGGACTAGATTCCCCATTCAAAAGACACAGACTGACTGACTGAATTAAAAAGATGGACCCAACAATAAGCTGTCTCCAAAAGACTCACTTGACCTGTAAAGACACACATAGACTAAGAGTGAAAGGATGGAAAAAGATATATCATGCAAATAGAAATGAAAAACAAGCTGGAGTAGCTATTCTTATATCAGATAAAATAGACTTTAAAGCAAAAACCGTTAAAAGAGATGAAGAAGGACACTATATAATGGTAAAAGGATCTACCCATCAAGAAGACATAACAATCATAAGTATATACACAGCTAATGTCAGAGTAGTCAGATTTACAAAGCAAAAACTATTAGATCTAAAGAAAGAGATAGATACTAACACCATAATAGCAGGGACCTGAACAGCCCACTCTCATCATTGGACAGATCATCTAGGCAAAAAATCAACAGAGAAATACAAGATCTAAACAATACTTTAGACCAATTGGATTTGGCAGATATCTAAAGAACATTCCACCCAACAACCTCAGAATTCATTCTTCTCATCAGCACATGGAATGTTCTCCAGGATATACCATGTGTTAGGTCACAAAGCAAGTCTTAACAAACTCAGAAAAATTGGAATTATTCCATGTATTTTTTCTGATCACAATGGATTAAAATTAGAAATCAATAATAAATGAAACTCTGAAAACTATACAAACTCATGGAAATTAAACAACATTCTACTAAATGACATGTGGGTCCAAGAAGAAATTAAACAGGAAATCAAAAAGTTTCTTGAAACTAATGAAAATAATAACACATCATATCAAAACCTGTGGGATACTGCAAAAGCAGTATTAAGGGGGAAATTTATCACATTAAATGCTTACTTCAAAAGAATGGAAAAATGGCAAATAACCTAACACTTCACCTTAAAGAAATAGAAAAGCAAGAACAATCCAAACCTAAAGTTAGTAGACAGAAAGAAATAATTAGTATCAGAGCAGAACTAAATGAAATAGAAACACAAAAAACAATACAAAAGATCAGTGAAATAAAAAGTTGTTTTTTTGAAAAGATAAATAAAATCGACAAACCTTTAGCAAGATTAACTAAGACAAGAAGAGAGAAGACCCAAGTAGCAAAAATTAGAAATGAAAAAGGCAATATTACAACTGACACCTCATAAATACAAGAAATCATTAGAGATTACTATACACATCTATATGCAAAAAAATTTGAAAATCTGGCTGAAATGGATAAATTTTCGGATGCATACAAATTACCAAAACTGAGCCAGGAAGATATAGAATATCTGAACAGTCCAATTACAATAAATGAGATTGAAGCTGTTATCAGAAGGCTTCCAACAAAGAAAAGCCCAGGACCGGATGGGTTCACCGCAGAGTTCTACCAAATCTTCCAGGAGGAATTGACACCAATTCTCTACAAACTATTACAAAAGATTGAAACAGAGGCCATTCTCCCAAACTCATTCTATGAGGCAAATATCACCCTGATGTAAAAACCAAACAAAGATGTATCATAAATAGGAAATTACAGGCCAATATCCTGATGAATGTAGATGCAAAAGTCCTCAACAGAATACAGCAACACATACAGAAAATTATACACCATGATCAAGTGGAATTCATCCCAGGGATGCTAGGTTAGTTCAACA
>NW_007728418.1:239485-241692 GCF_000696425.1 Galeopterus variegatus | reverse complement strand
CCCATCAAAATTCCAATGACATTTTCCTCTGAGATGGAAAAACCTATCCAGACATTTCTATGGAATAACAAAAGACCATGCATAACCAAAGCAATCCTGAGCAAAAAAATAAATAAATAAATAAAGCTCGAGGCATAACACTACCTGACTTTAAACTATATTACAAGGCTATAATAACCCAAACAGCATGATACTGGCATAAAAATAGACACACAGATGAATGGAATAGAATAGAGAACCCCAAAATCAATCCATACACCTACAACCATCTGATCTTTGACAAAGATAGCAAATCTACATACTGGGGGAGAAACTGCCTTTTCAACGAGTGGTGCTGGGAAAACTGGATACTCATATGTAGCAGAATGTAACTAGACCCGCACCTTTCAACATATACAAAAATCGACTCAACATGGATTAAAGAATTGAATATACATCCTGAAACAATAAAACTCCTTAAAGAAAACATATGGGAAACACTCCAGAAAGTAGGATTGGGTAAATAATTCATGAATAGGTCCCCCAAAGCACAGGCAACTAAAAGTAAAATAAACAAATGGGATTATGTCAAACTAAAAAGCTTCTGCACACCTTTTGATATATGAATGGACAACAGACACATGGAAAAATGCTCAATATAACTCAACATCTGGGAAATGCAAATCAAAACCACACTGAGATGCCATCTCACCTCAGTTAGGATAGCTAACATCCAAAAGACTGAAAATGATAAGTGCTGAAGAGGTTGCAGAGATAAAGAAACTCTCATCCACTGTTGGTGGGGCTGCAAAATGGTGCAGCCTTCATGGAAAATGATATGGAGGTTCCTCAAATAATTACAGATAGATCTACCATATGACCCAGTGATTCCACTGCTGGGCATATACCCAGAGGAATTGAAATCAGCATGCCAAAGGGATACCTGTACTCCAATATTTATTGCATTTTTATATATAATAGCCAAGAGCTGGAACCAGCCCAAATGTCCATCATCTGATGAGTGGATGAGGAAACTNGAGAACAGGTACGATGTGGGGTGTGGGGTGGGGGGGAGAGGAATGGGTAAAGGGGCATAAAATCAAGTACCATGTATTTTGAGAAGCAAATTTTTTTTAAAAAGTTGGATCCCATTTCCATTAAAAAATATATGGTTTATAATATAAAGATCTGGAATCAAATTCTGTTGCCATTTTTATCTTTCTCTTCTTGGATTACTTATTTTACCTCCCTGAATTTCAACTTCCTCATTTTTAAACTGAGGTGAAAATAATGCGATTTATTCTATCCACTCAGAAAAATGTTGTCATAATAAAATGAGATAACATTTGTGATGATTTAAAAAAAGAGAGAAAAAAGAAAAGAAAATGTGTTTGTCTATAAGTGTTTGAGCTACATGTACACAAAACTAAATATGCCTGCATTTTCCAGACAAAAGAAAAAATGCCAGAGGACATTTTTGAGCACCTCTTTATTTAAACCACACCATTAGGTACGTTTACAGATTGTTATATTTATTTAATCTGCACAACAAGTGTATGAGTTAGGTTATACTATAATCTTCTGGCAGATGAAGAAACCAAGATTTAAGGAAATTCAATAGATTGTTCAGGTTATTAATATTTNAGTCAGAAAGTATCTCAACATAATTAATGCCATATACAATAAGCCCACTGCCAATATCACCTTGAACGGAACAGACAAGGATGCCCACTCTCACCACTCCTATTCAACATAGTGTTGGAAGTACCAGCCAGAGCAATCAGAGAAGAGAAGGAAATAAAGGGCATTCAGATTGGAAAGGATGATGTCAAGCTATCCCTTTTGCAGATGATATGATCCTATATATGGAACAGCCTAAAGCTTCTGTGAAAAAAACTCCTAGAGTTGATAAGTATTTTCAGCAAAGTTGCAGGATACAAAATCAACACACAAAAATCAGCAGCATTTCTACACTCCACCACTGAACATGCAGAAAAAGAAATCAAGAAAGCTAGCCCATTTAAAGTAGCCACCAAAAGAATAAAATATTTAGAAATAAAGCTGACCAAGGAAGTGAAAAATCTATATGAAGAGGTCTACAAACCACTGCTGAGAGAAATTAAAGAAGACTGAAGAAGATGGAAAGATATCCCACGCTCTTGGATTCAAATAATTAACATTGTAAAAATGTCCATATTACCCAAAGTGATCTACAGATTCAATGCAAT
>NW_007728418.1:217003-237706 GCF_000696425.1 Galeopterus variegatus | reverse complement strand
GAATGATATAGGTAAATCCTTGATTTAGGAAAGTGCAGGTACTGAAAATGTAGGGAGATGATTCCCATGATCTGGGGCAGTGTTTCCTCTGATTAAGTAGAAGAGTCGACGAATGCACCAGATTCCAAGAGTCCAGTATAATTTTAGGACAAAAAATGGAGGTTAGTGAAGAGTCATTTCTCAGTGAAAAGGCCCTTCTGGGTCATGAAAGACTAACAGAGATGGGGTAATAATTCCATATTCACTGTTTTTGTTTTTTTTTAATGTTGAATCTGGAGTGAAATTATCACCAACTAATTTTCCGTGAACACCTGTCATGTACTAGGCACTTTTGTATAGCTAATTTTATTTAATCCTTCCCATAAGGCTATGAAGTAGTACTATTCCTGTTCAGTAAATGCAAGAATTGGAACTCAGGGAGTTTAAGTGACTTGCCAGGTTCAGATAGCAAATAAGAGATGACTAATCCATTACTAGCCCTGTAGACTTTGGCATTTTATCTTTGCCTATGGCACAGGCCCCACAGATAGAAAAATATTTAAAATGATTTATTAAATCAACTAACTGAAAAGATAGCTAGATGAAGCAACAATACCAAGGTAAAACAACAGATTGTCTAATGCCAAATTCAGCAATGACGTGCAATTAGGGGAGGCTTGTATGACATCTGCTGTGTGCCTTGCTATGTTCTGAGACACAATAGCAATAATAATAATAATATAATTTGTTGAAATAAAAGAAACTGTTTTAATCTTTGAAAACACCACTACCAAACTGCGTTTCTTGGAGATGTCTGATATTTTATAAAGAATTTCATTTCTTGGCCACTGGATTAACTTTATGTAATTGTGATGTTCATGTTTGGACATGCTCCAGCCCTATGGGTAATGAAAGCCCACTGGGGAACCCAAGAAAGAGAAAGTAATAAAATAAAATAAATTGGAGTAGGCATTATGAGGGAACAAATTAATGAGACTATTTCAGGGGGTATAACTCTCCAAAATGGAGAGCCTTTCATTTTTGCAAAGAGGCATCATTAAGTATTTTAATCATATGCACTCAAAGAATATCCAAGAACCTTTTTAAAAGAGGATTTAGGCAAGTATATATTATTTTTTCCTAAAGAATCTAAAAAGTCAGCAGCTCTTAGAGTGTGTGCATAAAGAAACACAAATTAGCAGCTCTTGAGGGGTGTTTGGGGGGGTGTGGTTTGCACAAAGCAAAGCACCATCATTACTGAAGAGGTGACAGTGTCAGTTTTGTCTCATCAAGGGCTTAGTTTATCAATGGAAGCTATCTGAGTTTACAGAAATTCCCCTTCTGGTCCTGGGTCATATCTGGCTCTGTATTTTCCCTAAATGAGTCAGAAGCTTTGAATTCTTTTCTTTTTATTCTGACCCAGGGTTTTGTAAGAAAGAGTGGAACTACAGTCATTTCTCTTCCACTGCTCTGAGTATGAGTAAATTGAATTCATAAACCCCCACTGCTGCACAACTCTGTGGCCTTGCCCCTTAGAAACAGCACTCAGGAACTCTTGTTTTTGAGACTGTTCTTCCTGCATTCAGATTCAGGTTCAGCAGGGGATGGAAGAAGCAATTTTCAGATTCCATGGTGGGCTGGATTAAATTACTCCACAGGCCATATGTCTCACAGACCTACTAGAGTGGATTAAGTGTTTTGCTTCCTCTTTGAATTTGAATATTTTTTTCATAAGAAAAGAAAATGTTAATGCAGACCTAGTAGGGAAGAAAAAGACAAACAAACAAATCCAGTTAGCAAAGAAGCATCCTAGATATTTCCTGGTGGTGCCTGACAGCCAGATGGATATGAAGATGAAAAGGTAGAACAAGACCAGTGTGCATAGATTTCATCAACTATTAATACATGTTCTATCGAGGACCAAGAATAACCATCAGGTTTTTTGGTTTTTTGTTTGCTTTTAATTCCATTCCAGAGTTTGATGATCTAGATAATTAAAATTTAAAAATAAAAAAAAAACCTAATATATCTATATTAGCATCTGGACAGAAAATATAATTTGGAGTTAAAAAGACATGGATTACAGTTCCCCAACCAGGTGAACTATGACATCGTATTTAATACTTTAAGTCTTTATTTTTCTGTTGCAAATAGGGAGTGTTAATAACCATGTCATAGTGAACTTTTGTAGATAATAGTAATGTAACATTTATGGTATAATCACAATATGCCTCGTACTTTGCTTGTCATTTTACCCTCAAACAGCACTTTGAGTCTTGTTACATTATTTTAGAGATGAAGAAATGGAGGTTAAGTTAAATATCCAGGGTTACACACTGAGGCTGGGATTTGAACCCTGGTTTTCTTAACTCTTGAACTCAGGTTCTCAACCACAACTTTATATTTGCACTTGTGTAGAATTAAAATAAAGCTTTAGGAACTGTGATGTTAGCTTCCTTCCTTTTATTGGATTTAAAACAGTTGAATGTGTGGGGTAGATGAAGGGAGGAAAGAGAATAAAAGTGAGGGAGAATTTTAAAATAAAGCTTTAGGAACTGTGATGTTAGCTTCCTTCCTTTTATTGGATCTAAAACAGTTGAATGTGTGGGGTAGATGAAGGGAGGAAAGAGAATAAAAGTGAGGGAGAATTTGAGATTTCTAGATGTTTCTGTTGTCCTTTTTATAAGTCCAAGAAAAGGCAATAAAGATGAGGTCATTATTCATATTGAAATAAATCCCAAATATTGATAAAGCACTTTCTCTGTTGCTTTCGTGGCTTTCCAAGGTAATTGAGTCTAAAGAGAAAAACAGAAGCATATTATAAATCGAAACTAATAGACAGGAGGAAAAGCTTGGACTTTTGGAGAAAAACATATTGATGATGTAATGGAATATGCTGATAAGTGTTCAAATTCTTATAAAAAAAGTCAACCGACCTATTAAAGGTTTCTCTGAAGTTGGATTCTCCAGTATTAACACTGTTCAAAGCACATAATGTTTCAAAATGAACTTGATGGTTTTATTTAGACATAACCTCCCTTGTGACCACCACACTTTGGTGGGGCAAATATTGTCTAATTTTTGGATAAACCAAATCTAGGGCTTCACTTTTGCATATCATAGTGGCTCTTACTCAGAGAGTATTATTTCAAAAAAGTACACTACTTCTCTTCTGGTTCCTCTGAAGAGATTAGTAAGGTCAAATATGCATGCCTAATTAGTGGAATGTGAAATAAACACTCTTCAAGGTCTCTTAGCTGGATGATGGGATAAACTGCCAGCCAGAGGAGTGTGCAACTGAAGACTCAACTAAGCAGAACAACTTAGAGAACCGTGCACACTAGGTTTTGCTCAGCAGCAAAGGAAATACTAAATGAATTGGATTTCAAGCCATCTGCAGATTAGACCATTAGTCAAAGAGGCAGCTAAGTGAGTAAAGACACTGACTCTGCATATTTAATAATTTTTACTTTACTATCAAATATCTTATATCTTCTTCCTTTGCTTTAAATTCTCATCATTGGGTTGAATTTAGATGATAGCAAAATGTTATTTGGTTAACCCATTGCTTCCCAATCTTTTTAATGTTATGGTAAACACAGATATTGAGTACTAAAGATAGCACATATTATTCCAGAAGTCACTCATGAAGCTACTTTGTATGCCATTGAAAGAGTTCATCAGCTGCAAAATGAAGTGCCCCAAATATGTGAAGATTTGTACCTGGAACAGTGTATGCTAAGAACTCTGTCCTCCTTTTTTCTGTTCCCCAGGCCTGAATCCAACTGCCCACACCGTGTGCTCAGCACAGTGTTCCTTTGGATTGAAACACAACTTCCTTTAGAAAACTCTGACTGCCTTGTTTAAAGGAAAATGGTTAACTTCCTTCAGTGAGCTGCTGAAGTAGGGTCACGCTGTGTGCACCCCTAAGGCACAGCAAGTGCTGAACATTGCTTACTATGCCTGCTGCCTGTGAGGACTGCAGGGTGCTCCATTGTCCCACTCTCCAAGAATTTCTTGATGAGGCTTCTTGTAACAGGTGTTTACCAACCTGGGGTTTTATGTCTGCCCCAGGAGTCACTTAGATACACTGGCACAGTGTCACGTGCCACACCTTTAAAGCATTTGCAGAGCACCGACATGAGCACAGATCACTTCCATAAAACATCTTCTTTGCATCTTCCTAATGTCACCTTAATACCAGCATAACAACAGAGAATTAGCAATTAAAATCAGCTCTCAACTCTCTGTTCTGCCCCATAAAGGATCCCTTGTACTAAATGTTCTGTGTAGAACAAGAACAATGGCACATGCAAAGCCACAGAACTTGAACTGGTCTAGGTAATGGAATACTTTATGAATTACTTCTATTATATTATAGTAGGCAGTATATTACCAGACCCTGACAAAGTTACAAATAATATAATTTACACTCCAGGAGAACTAACCAAAACATTCTGAGGTTAAGAATTCATTGGAACATAGAAATAGTTTCAGTTATAGTCACCTGAGTTAGAGGGTTATAAATCACTATAGAAGTTAGCAGATTATTTTCCAGAGTATGTCAGTTAACTCTGGTAACATCTATTAATTTTTCCTAATTATAAAAAATTGAGTAAAGCTGAAAAATTAATTTATAATTTTATCAAAAATTAATATATAATTCCTAATTATAAAAAATTAAGTAAAAGCTAAAATGATTAAGATATCACTCATGATTCTGTCATCCAGAAGCTATCACTCATAATTCCATCCACCATATCATAAATATGTTGAGCATCTTTCTATTAATTTTTCTATGAATATGCATGTACATATGAGTGTGTATACATATATATGCAAATATTTAACATTAGTATATATTGTTTGTGAGCTGTTGTTTTAATCTAATACATGTTGTGAATGTTTCATCTTCTTAACACTTTTATTGCGATAGTGCTATGGACTGAATTGTATCCTCCTCAAATTCATATGTTAAAGCCCTAGCTCCCAATGTGAGTATATGTGCAGAAAGGATCTTTGGATATTTAGGAAGTAATTAAGGTTAAATGAGGCCAGAAAGGTGGGGAACTAATTTAATAGAACTGTGGCCTTACAAGAAGAGGAAGAGAGAGAGAGAGAGAGAGATTGCTCTCTCTCTTTCTTTGTCCTATAAGGACACAGCAGGAAGGCAGCTGCCTGCAAGCCTGGAAGAGAGCCCTCACCAGAACCTGGCCATACTGGGACCCTGATCTCAGACTTCAAGCCACCATAACTCTGAGAAAATAAATTTCTATTGTTTAAGCCACTCAGTCTATGGTGTTTTGTTATGAGAGCCTGAGCAGACGAAGACAGATAGACAGATTTAATTTATAAATAGCCTCTAGTCATCCTTGATAATCTTCCCTTTCTACTACTTCTTCTTCCCTTTATACCTGACTGCCACACTCTGTCTTGGATACTTTAATATTACATGCATTCTGTTCTCAAGGACAGGACCTTCCCAAACTGACTGAGGCAAAGAGAGGGCAATCACAGAACTGTGAAAATGACTTGTGTTTGTGAATCTTCTGGATGAGGTATGGATGTTTAATATGGCACTTAAAATGTGAGAATGGGACTCCTAAGTCATAGATGGTATGAAAGTTGCCAGTGACAAAACAGAGTCACTTATGTCAAACTCTAACAAAAAGGAGCCAGGGAAGACCATAAAAAAGAAGCCCTCATGCACACATGTCTGCAACAGGACATTGCAAGATATTTCTACACAAAGACCAGCAACAAGACTTAAGGTAAGAACTTCCTTAACATTGTAGTACTCCAGACAGATATGATGCTTGCACAATGACACTCACTTAGCAACAGCTGTCTCAGTCAATAAGCTAACACCAAATCCCGTAACAAACCTTTGGTGCTTGTAACATCTGGTTTTGAAAAAGCCTATGTAGATTTCTTATCTTAGTCTTTAAAAGACTCCAATTTTCCCTGTCCTCCCTATGGTATGCCTTGACCTGCCATAGCTTGCATACCCCGAATTACAACTCTCTAATATTCCCAAATAAATGTATTTATTCTGGAGAGCCTGTCTCTTTGAGTTTCTCTTTAAGTTGACAATCCTTAGTGGTCTTTGCTTTTAAAAAACATTATGACAAAAAATATTTGACAAAAAACCTTAGGGAACACATAGGAAAGAAAATGAGTGACTTCAGTTAGGAAATCACATATTCATAGGGAACAAATGGTAGTTTCTTACAAAACTTCCAATATTGTTTGTAAATGGTGGGCTACAAAGCCAAGAGTGATGCTAAATTATTTTATTTATTTATAATTTTCTAATTAACAGACTACTTTCCTATTTATATTTCAAATATTAAAAATGAACATGCTTTCCTCAATTTATATCAAATGTCATTGAAGGAAAGCAATTTCCAAAGTGCGCTGAGAGAATGGGAAAAGGAAAATCATGCTAAAATTTTAAAACACATCCCCAAATAAAATACAAATAGAATTTTTCCTTAAGATAGTAGATGCATTAGCAGTGGGCACAGGAAAGGGCCTGTTCCTAATGACAGAGTCTGTTTATCAGGGTTCTGTGAAAAATAGGGAAGAGAGGGGACTTTGAAAATAGGATGGAGAGAAAAATTAACTATGTACCAGTCATAGCTTCTGGGGAGCTCTTGCTCAGTAACTGAGGCTGCTGAGGAGAATATCAAACCAGTGTCTGCAATCCTTAAAAATGTAAATGGTGGAAACAGAAACCCCGGGAGTTAACTTTTCCAAGGTCACACAACTAGTGACAAATCCAGAATAAGAACTCAACTCTCTAGATGCCTCAGTTTAGTTTTTTCTTTCCATTCCACGCAATGACAACCACAGGGTTCCATATTTGCAAATGTGACAGTTTTTGTAAAATTTTAAGTCTATATTTACCAAGCGTACCTAATCCTTTTTATTTACAAAATATTTTGACTTACAAAATAGAAAAGCATCTCAAAATAAAACTGATATTATTTTGTATTTTCACACCCATTTTCTTCTTTCTCTGTTTTGTCCTTATTTTTTTACATTAAAGACACTTAGAAAGAATGTTACTTTCTGAGGAAAAATATAATGCCTTCAAACCTCTTAGTTAATATTGGTCTAAATTCTTTATCAATTAATTTGGCTTCATAAGCACTCCAGAAGGAATACAAATAGCATCTGTATTTAGAACTGACTTTTTGTTTTCCTGCAGTGTCTTGGTAGGAAGGGGGAAGTTGATAGAGTGGGACTATTTGGTAAAATTATTTGCCCTTTTCTATTTGTAAATGTTGTCTTTTTCATAAATGTCAAGTCCAAATTATAGGTGAGTATTGGCAGAGTTGCAGAGACTATCTGAGACCCATTACAGCCTCTGGCATTTGTGCTGCTAAATTTGTAATGAGTTGCAGGTGTTTGTGATTGAATTTTGTGTTGCCTTTGTGATTGGCTCACTGCTTCACAGTCCATTAAGGCTATACTTTTTTTGTGGATGTTAAAATCATGGTGATGCAAAAATACCAGTTGAAAAATGAAGTACATAGTAATAGTTTTATCAAAGAATAAAAAGATCTGTATGTTTTTGATCAGTGTCTGCTTTCACACTTATCCATGTGGGCAGTCACCGGTACAGGAATATATCTCAAATGTAACGGCAATGTAATGGCATACTTCCTTGAAGAATGAAGTTGGAAGATACCATTTAGACCATCTTCTATCCTAGCATCTCTTAGCAGTTAGCATGGGTAAGATTTACCTAGGATCCTTGTTTAAAAAGGTAGTTCCTGTTGCCTCTTTTCATTTCTCCAAGATTCAGACTCCGTAGTTGTGGCTAAAGCAAGATTTTAGGTAATTCCTAAAAAGTGTTTCATGAACAACTCTTTGAAATGCACAATATCTGGTTCACTATCTTTGCTTTATAGGTGAGGAATAGAGACCAGAGATCACAGAAGAGAGATCTATTTATGTTTCCTGATGATTTCATGGAAGAGGCGAGTTACTCAGTTTCACTCACATTCCAGCATTACTGATGTTTTTCTACTACTTTAGATTATCCACAGGCTTGATTGGGAGTTGTAGAGATTAGCTAATTATGCTCTAATTATGCTGGATTTGTACAGAGGTAGCATATACTAGACCTGGTAAATCAAGTTCCTACATATAATCAAAAATACATTTTTATGTATTTTTATAGAGGCATGTGTGTGTAGTCTACAGGGAACACAAAATGGTTAGATAAAACAGTTCAAAGAATGTTTGTTGTAGAAAAGATCACATTTCATATGCTATCATGAATATGAAGACTATAAATTTTATGTATCTGAATATCATTCAGAATCTTACACAGTCTTAGGATCATCACTAATAACAATCACACTAGTAGCAACTACTTTTTGAGCATTCACCATACTCTTTTGATGAACATTTTACATGCATTATTTCAGTTTATTCTCACAACACTCTAATGAGGCTGGCATTATTATTTATGTATAACTCCTTTTTGCAGGTGAGAAAATTGAGGTTAGAAGAGTTTAAGCAGCTTGTCCAAGGTCGAAGAGCTAGTAAGAGATGGATCAGGATTTGAACGCAGGAACTCCAGTCAGAGTCAGAGCCCTTGAGAATCAGTGACCCGATGCCTGCCTGCCATGGATATGTGGAAGTGCTACTGCAGTATGGATCTATAGACAGATGATTATCAGAGAGTTCTGCTTGGTAAAATAAAAATAAATAAGCATTTATTGTATTTGCCTCATTTGCTTCAGCACTGCATTTGCAGATCATGCCAGTAAATAGACTTGTATAATTCCCTGTATATAGACTCATTTCTGCAATGTGATGAGCTGCAGCTATGAATAGAAATTGAGCACTAACAAGCCTATTTATATATGTATGCATGTGTACATGTATGTATGTAATCTCTATTTCCGTGATATGTGCATAAAATCAGCAAAAACACTAATAACAAGAGCAACAGCAACAAACCAGAACATAAAGGTTTTGCTGCAATTTCTTAACCCATATTTTAATTTGGTAGTGCTTTATTTTTATTTATGTCTAAAGCTTTGCTATCTTGTTTAATTAAAACATTTGCATGACACTTACGTATATTTGTCAGATACATGTAGTGTTAATTGAGTGCCTACATAGTGCCTGGTATGCAATAAATACTGTTGAAATAAAGTATTGTTAGGCAGTGTAGAAAACACCCACATACAATATCTGTGTCAATCATAGTCCTGGCAGGAAACAAATGCTCACCGGAAAGGGTTTAGCTAAAGTTAACTAAGGAAAGAACTATTTACAAAGGTATGGACAGTGAAGCACCCAGGTACTGACAAGAGTGGAAGACTTTACCATCTCTGGAAAGGCAAGAAGAAGGAATGGCATTACTAGTGCTTGATAAGAGCTGAGGCTTGGAAGGGAAGAGGGGCTGTCAGGCAGAAGCTGTCATCAAAGTCAGCTGGTGAAGAATGTATGGCCAGACAGGAGGTGAATAAGGGAAGAGGAGAAGTTCTCCCATTGTTGCATCTCAAAGAAAAGCTAAATGGAAAATGGATCTAGGTGATACAGGTCATGGAGGCCAGTCACAGCACAGAGCAGGACAGACCAGGGTGGGGAATGGATCTGAAGTGGAACTTGGATGTCATTTCGTGCTGTCTTCCCAACAATAATGTGTCTTAGTAATTATCTCCATTTAAAGGACAGGAAAAATGACTTAGGAAAATAAAACGGGCAACTAAATTTCATTTAGAAATGGTCAGAGCTATGATTTCGATGAAGTCTTTGATATACGAAGACAGTGGTCCACACACCACTATTCAATATCTTTGTTTAAGTACTATTATAAAAAATATTTACTGTATTAGCCAATATCTTGACACTCGGGGAAAAATTCACTTAAGAGGACAAAGTTCATGCTCTCTTAAGTTTACAGGCTAGAGAAAGAAAAGATGGAAAATAAAAACCAATAAATAGCAAAGATAATTTTAGATAGCAGTAGGTGCTGTGAAGATGGTGCAATATGGTCTTCCTATGACGGTGATGGGAGAGGAGAGCAACTATTTTAGTTTGGGTGGTCAGGAAAGGACTCTCCAGGGGGATAATATTTAAGTAGAGACCTGTAGGATATGAAGAGTGAAAATCTGGAGGAAAAGTGCTTCAGGCAGAGGGAACAGTAAGCACAAAGGCCTAAGACACAAACGAGCTTGGTGTGATTATTTGGAGAACAGCAACAACGATGGCAAAAGCCACATACTTGGATTGCTGTGAATGAGGGGAAGAGTGACGGAGCAGGAGGGGGGCATGAGATAACGTGGGCTGGGTGATGAATCTGCATTGCATTTAGAGAGCAATGTACCTCCTTTGTAGGATTTTGAGCAGGGCAATGATACCGTCTGATTTACGTTTTCAAAAGACCCCTCAGTTTGTTGCATTCAGAAAGTATTATAGAAGGCAGAACAGGCATGGAGAACATTTAGGGTCATAGCAGCAGATAAGCTAAGCAGTGAGTAGATTTGAGGTGTGTTTTTAGAGTCAACATTCTGATATGAATAGGAAAGAAAGGGGGGGGGGAAGCAAAAGTAATTACTACAGTTTTGATTTGAATAACTGGGTGAATGGAGTGTCAATTACTGCAATGAAGAAGCCTGAGATGGTTGTGGATGAAAAATGCAGAATTCTAATTTGTGTACAAGGGTACTTCAGAAAGTTCATGGAGAAACAGAATTAGAAGATAATACAAATCTTTTTATGAACTTTTTGAAGTATCCTTTATTTTGTGATTGAAATGTCTATTGGATATCTAATTTACTTGGAGAGGTGAGTGCTAGAGATAAAATCTGGAGTCACTGGCTTATCAATAGAGTGTGAAGCCATGGGGCTAGCTTGGATGACCTAGGGAGAGAGCCCAGTCAGAGATGAGAAGGCTGAGAACATGACACACTGAACATTAAACCGAAGTGCTTTTAGTAGATAGCATCCATTTTGGTATCTAAATTCAAATTGATGGCAAAGAAATATTTATGTATTTTGCTAGAATGTGTTTAGCCTGTAAGTCAGTGGTTTTCAAATTTTTTTTTTTTATTTTTTAGCATCAGAAATCTTTTCCGAGGCAAATCTTACAAAAAACACAATATAAAATACATTGAAATATTAATTATGTAAATCTGGGTGATAGGAATATGGAATTTTATATAATTTTCTTACTATTTTGGAATATTTTAAAACTCTCCATTAAAAAATGCATAAAAGAAGTAAGAGTACAGCTTCCATGCTTGAAACAGGAGGGGAATCCCAGGCCTGTCGACTCTTCTTCTTAGCTGCTTTTTCAGAGACTCCACATAATTCCTCAGAACAAATTTAGAACTCCTACAATTGATGAATACTTCTAAAATACTAATTAATTACGAATAAGAAATATTGTACAATCAGTCATTGTGGAAAAAGATTTTACAACTTTTATCTTTTAATGTTTATGACCATGTTATATGGCGGTTAATATCAACATCCCCATTTTGCAAACGGAGCAACTGTAGTAGGAAGGTCATATAATTGGCTCAAGTTCAAGTAGCTGGTAATTGGAGGAGCTGTGATTCATGCTCCGTCTGCCTGACTTCACATTAATAACAACATTAATTACAGCAGTTGACACTGAAATTAACTTCAACAAAAAGATAACCACCATAAATTCAATCAGTTATTTAGGATGAGAATTTTCTAATTAAGAACAGTAAAGTTGTTAAATCCTGTCTGTGCATTTCTTTACATCATAAATTTCCTCCACATTGTGTTTCCCAGAGCCAGAAAGGTTTTTTTATTTTCTCTTTTGATTTACAAAATATTAAAATACTGAAAATGAATTTCAAATAGATTAACCATGACTGGCATTTACTCCTAACCTAGTGACAGCAGAATATTGAAGTTCAAAGAAATGATTAATTAATTCAGTAATACAACCACCACGTATAGTAACACCAATTCAAAGACATTTGTACTAGGTTGCTTTTTCTTGACTAGACTATTATCACTTTATTTTAGCTGAGATTTATGTCCCACTGATGGAAAACTTTGACTTTGATCCTGGTATTTTTTTGGAGATCAAAGTTTCACACATAACACTGTTCTTTACAAGGTCTTGATGTAATGCATACTGTTCTAAAGTATTCAACTAACACAAAAGAATAATTTGCTTTTGTGCTGGGAAATATAACTTAGATATTCAGGTCCTCAAACACCTTATTGTAAACAATAATCTAGTTAGAATATGGAAAGAAAAATGAATTTGTTATGTAACACACCTCAATTCATTTTTTCCCTTTCCTCTTAGCTATTTGCTCATAGAATTTAAGAGAGTTTGCCTGTTTTGTGTGTGTGCCTGTGTGCAAGTAAACTTGTGCATTTCATTGTTTTGTCCTAGATTTTGGGGTGGGAAAGAAGAAATACCAAAGCTATTTTTATAATCTTTCTTCTTCTTTATAATGTTGATTGCTAAATGATGCAGAATATACATTGTTATCTTTTTAACGCAGGCTCAATTCATGTGTAAAGCATCCAAGCAAGTACTATAAACATCCTGTCATTTCCAACCTCATAGTTACAGCCAGCAAAAAGACGTTTTAAAATCACGTTGATCACAGCAGAACTTTAATTCTTCAGTTGTAAATTGAGATTGAGAATCCCTTCCTGTCTTGACTAATTATAACTATTGGAATGTTAATTAATGAAATAAAATCAGCCAGCAAAAAGACGTTTTAAAATCACGTTGATCACAGCAGAACTTTAATTCTTCAGTTGTAAATTGAGGTTGAGAATCCCTTCCTGTCTTGACTAATTATAACTATTGGAATGTTAATTAATGAAATAAAATTACATATAAAATGACATCTTTCTAGTCTAAATGACTCTGTGGCTCCTCTTTCTCCTGCTCCCTCCTTTTCACTCCTGTTCCTTTTTCTCCTTTGCCTTTCTTCTATTTTCCTCACCTTGTATTTTTCCCTCTTTCCCTTCTTGCCTCTTTATTTCTCCTCCCTTTGTTGGGGGGTAAGATATTGGAGAAAAATAGATTTAATTAGTTGCAGTAATGATTCAAAATTACTCAGTGATAAAGCATGTTTCTGTTATTCATTTTGAATCTTCCACAGTATTTAATCTTACCTGGTTATACAGCTGTTGTTTACTAGGTCTATGATTGGAAGATTATTGCAATAAATTAATAAATATTATTAAAATTTCAGAGTTTGCACTTTTGGATGCAAACTACACTAATACAGCAAATATAAAATGCTACTCCTTCCAACCTAGTGGTCTCAACTAAAGTAAATGGAATCAGCAAAAAATGTCAACAGTTATCAAACAAAAAATAGGTTACAATTTTATCCCCAAATCTTTGAAAAGTTATGCTTGAAAGGTCGAGGGAAAAAACAATAGGGAAAGCAATATCCAAAAGGCCATAGAATTTTTCTTTAAATATTAATGCATTTTAAAAAATTAAATTTCTATATTTGTATTAGATACATATTCAGAGTATAATAAAATAGATGTTTAGGAATTTTAAAAAATATATAAAACAACACTGAAATCAATCAAAATATTTTTAAAAATCCATTATATAACCATCCAAACATAATTTTTATGTAATATATTAAGCCACAGAAATTTTAGTAGAGTTTGGTGAGGATCGTCTTTATGCTTCAAAGATGTAGTCAAATGGGGAAAGGTGAGTCTACTAAATTAAGAAAAACCTAACCAAACTCTCAACTTAGAGACCGATAAAGAGAATGAACACCCCTTAACTTATAAGCAGTAGTCTGGAAATGACTGCTTGGGAGAGGTAAGAGTCATGAACATTAACACCAAGCACAGAATCTTTCTGCCACACGCAAAGCGCGTAGTCTATCCTGGGTTACGTGAAAAACTTGAAGTCTGAAGGAACTCCCCACAGAATTACAGTGCCCCTATTACAGAAAGTTAATCAGTAAAACCGTAGGAAGAAGGGTAGATGACATGTATCCCAGGCAAACTTCTCCACAGTTAAAGTGCACAGTTTAAACTTCTAGCACACTTAAACTGTAGAAGCGTTTCGTAAAGTTTCACCAAACATGTTGATTTTTAAAAAGGATTAATTAGAGTCTTCAGATTACTTTAAGAAGAATTGCTGTTCCTATAATATTAATGCTTTCATCCATGAATGTGATATACATCTTTATTTAGCTCTTTATTTTTAAATCGTCAAATACTTTATAGTTTTGGGGTTTTTTAACATATATATTTTACACTCTTAGATTTATTCTTGGGTATTTGATAATTTTTGGTGCTGTGGTTAAAAAGTATCTGTTATAAAATTTTATTTTATTTCTTTGAATTCTTTGTCATATTTATTTGTTTACATATTTATTGAAATATAATTGATTATACATATCTGTGGGATAATGCATTGAATATCAATACCTGAGTGCAATATGTGATGCTGAAATATGGATAATTAGTATATACAACATTGCACAATGTAATCATTTTTTGTGGCCTTTTACCAATTTCTTGCTACCCCCCACCCCCTCCCCCATTCCCACCTCTGGCAACCTCAGTTCTGTTCTCTCCTTTTGAAATTTCAACGTCTTGTTGTGATTGTTGTATCTATCTTTTCTGAAAATTTGTGTGTTTATTTAGTTAGTTAGGTGGTTAGTTTTTATCATTACACAATATAAACATTTTTTGTTGCCCTTTACCAAATCCTCCTTCTCCCCTTTCCCACCTCTGATGGCCTCAGTTCCTTTCTCTCCTTTTGAAAGTTCAAGGCATTATTGTGATTGTTGCATCTTTCCTTTTTTTTTTTTTTCCTCTCTCAGCTCCCACTTATTAGTGAGGACATGCACCATTTTTGTTTCTGTGACTGGATTATTTTACTTAACATAATTTTCTCTAAGATCATCCATGTTGCAGCAAATGTCACAATTTCATTCTTCTTTATGGCAGAGTAGTATTCCATTGAGTATATAAGCCACGTTTTCCTTATCTGGTTGTCTGTTGATAGACACTTAGATTGGTTCCATATCCTGGCTACTGTAAATAGAGCTGCAATAAACATGGGAGTGCAGGTATCACTTCTACATGAAGATTTCCATTCCTTTGGGTATACACCCCACAGTGGGATTGCTGGCTTGTATGGCAGTTCTATCTGTAGTTGTTTGAGGAACCTCCATACCATTTTCCATAATGGCTGCACTTATTTACACAGTTCCACTGACAGTGTAGGAGAATTCCCCTTTTCCTCAATCCTCGCCAGCATTTGTTATTCTGTCTTTTTGATAACAGTCTGTCTAACTGGGGTGAGATGATATCTCAATGTGGTTTTGTTTAAATTTCCCTGATGTTTACTGATGTTGAGATTTTTTACATGTGTTTGTTGACCTTTTGTATATTGTCCTTTGAGAAATGCCTATTCAGTACCTTTGCCCATTTTTTAATCAGGCTACTTGTTTTTTTACTGTTAAGTTGTTTGAGTTCCTTTTATTTTCTGGATATTAATCACTTGTCAGATGAATAGTTTGCAAATATTTTCTCCCATTCTGGAAGTTGTCTTTTTGCTCTGTTAATTGTTGGATTTTGTTTGTTTGTTGCTTCTTTGTTTTTCTGTACAGAAGCTTTTTAGTTTGATATAATCCCATTTGTTTTTTTTTTTTTTCTTTTGTAGTCTGTGCTTTTGGGGTTTCGTTTATAAAGTCTTTGCCCAGTCCTACTTCCTAAAGTGTTTCCCCTATGTTTTCTTTTAGGAGTTTTGTAGTTTCAGGTTTTATATTTAAATCTTTAATCCATTTTGAGTTGATTTTGGTATACAGGGAGAGGTATGGGTCTAATTTCATTCTTCTACATATGGATGTCTAGTTTTTCTGGCACCATTTATTGAAGAGGTAGTCTTTTCCTCAATGTATGTTCTTGATGCCTTTTTCAAAGATGAGTTGGCTATAAGTATGTGGGTTGATTTGGGGGTTCTCTATTTTCTTCTGTTGGTCTGAGTATCTGTTTCTGTGCCAGAACCATGTTGTTTTGGTTACTACAGCTTTGCAGTATAATTTGAAGTCAGGTAGTATAATGCCTCCAGCTTTATTTATTTATTTATGTATTTATTTATTTATTTTGCTCATCATAATTGCTTTGACTAAGATCTCATGTTTTTCCGTGTGAATGTTAGGATTATTTTTTCTATTTCTATGAAGAATGTCATGGGTATTTTGATGGGAATTGTGTTGAATCTGTAGAGCACTTTGGGTAGTATGGATATTTTCACGATGTTAATTCTTCCAATCCAGGAACTTGGAATATCTTTCCATCTTTTTGTGTCTTCTTTAATTTCTTTCAGCAGTGAGTTGTAGTTTTCATTGTATAGATCTTTCAGCTCCTTGGTTAAACTGATTCCTAGGTATTTTATTGTTTTGGTGTCTATTGTAAATAAGTTTGCTTTTCTGATTTCTTTTTTTGCTAGTTTGTTATTGGAGTATAAAAACACTACTGATGTTGCATTTTGATTTTGTATCCTTCAGCTTTACTGAAATCATTTATCAACTCTAAAAGTTTTTTTGTAGAGTCTGTAGGTTTAGGATATATATGATCATGTCATCTGTAAATCTGGACAGTTTGACTTCATCTTTTCCCATATAGATGTTCTTTCTCTTGCTTGGTTGCTGTGACTAATATGTCTAATAACATGTTAAATAAAATGCTGAGAATGGATATCCTTGTCTTGTTCCTGTTCTTAAGGGAAAACCTTTCAGCTTTTCCCCATTCAGGATGATACTGGCAGTGGGTTTGTCATACATGGCTTTTATTGTGTTGAGTTATTTTTCTTCTATACCTAATTTGCTCACAATCTTTATCATGAAGGGATGTTGAATTTTGTCAAATGATTTTTCTGTGTCTTTTGAATGATCATATAGTTTTTGTCCTTGTTTTTCTGATGTGGTGTTCACATTTATTGATTTGTGTGTATTAAGAAAGCCTTGCATCCCTCGGATGAATCCCACTTGATCATGGTGTAAAATTTTGTTGATGTACTGCTGTATTCTGTTTTACTAATACTTTATTGATGATTTTTGCTTCTATGTTCATTAGAGATATTAGCCTGTAGTTTTCTTTTTATGCTGTATCTTTGGTTTTGGTATCAGGGTGATGATGGCCTCATAGAATGAATTTGGGAGAATGGTTTCTGTTTCAATTTTCAGATCGTTTGAAGAGAATTGGTATTAATTCCTCTTTAAAGGTTTGGTAGAATTCAGGAGTAGAGCCATCTGGTCCTGGGTTTTTCTTTGTTGGGAGACTGCTGAGTACTGCGTCAATCTCATTGCTTGTTATTGGTCTGTTTAGGTTTTTTATGTCTTCTTGGTTCAGTCTTGGTACTTTATATGTAATTGGAAATGTACCCGTTTCCTCCAGGATTTCAAATTTGTTGGCGTATGGTTGTTTATAACAGACTGTCATGATTCTCTGTATTTCTGTGCTATCAGTTGCAATGTCTCCTCTTTTTTTTCTGTGCATCTTCTGTCTTCTTTTTTTAGTTAGCCAAGCTAATGGTTTGTGTATTTTGTTTATCTTCTCAAAAAACCAACTTTTTGTTTAATTAATCTTTTGTATCATTTTCTGGTCTCTATTTCATTTAGTTCTGCTCTGATTTTAATTATTTCTTTACATATACTAATTTGGGGATTGGATTGTTCTTGTTTTTCTAGTTTTTTTCAGGTGGAATGTTTGGTTGTTTATTTGAAATCTCTCTCTTCTTTTGATGTAAACTTCCCTTTTAGTACTGCTTTTGTTGTATCCCACAGGTTTTGGTATGATGTGTTTTATTTTCATTAGTTTAATGAAATTTTTTGATTTACTGTTTTAATTTCTTCCTCAACCCATAGGTCGTTCAGTAGCATGTTGTTTAATTTCCATATACTTGTATAGTTTCTGGTGTTTTGCTTGTTATTGATTTCTAGTTTTATTTTATTGCAGTCTGAAAAGATACTTGAAATGATTTCAATTCTTTAAATTTGTTGAGACTTGATATGTGACCTAACATGTGGTCTATCCTAGAGAATGTTCCATGTGCTGATGAAAAGAATGTATATTCTGTAGTTGTTGGATGAAATGTTCTGTAGATATCTGCCAAGTCTTATTGGTCTAAAGTGTAGTTTAAATACTGTGTTTCTTTGCTGATTTGTTGCCTAGATGATCTGTCCAATGCTAAGAGAGAGATGTTCAGTTCCCCAACTATTATCACATTGGGGTCTATTTCTTTCCTTAGGTTTAATAGTGTTTGCTTTATATATCTGGGTGCTCTGGTGTTGGATTCATATATATTTATGATTGTTATGCCTTTGTGTTGGAAAGATCCCTTTATCATTATATAGTGGCCTTGTCTCTTTTTATGGTTTTTGGTTTAAAGTCTATTTTATCTGATATAAGAATAGCTACTTCTGTTCATTTTTGATTTCCTTTTGTGTGGCATATCTTTTTTTCATCCCTTTACTATTAGTCTGTGTATGTTTTACAGGTGAGGTGAGTCTCTTGTAGGCAGATAGTTGAGTCTAACTTTTAAATCTGATCAGTCAGTCTGTGTCTTTTGAGCTGGGAATTTAATCCATTTACCTTCAGGGTTGTTATTAAAAGGTATTGTCTTCTTCCTGACATTTCGTTGCATTTTATATGGCTGATTTCAATATCTTTCTTCCCCCTTTTTTGTCTTTGCTGTTTGTTGTTGTTTTGAGGGGATATGGAATGGTATAGTTTCTTTCTCTTTTTCATTTGCTTATCTGCTGTGCCAGTTGTTTTTGTTCTTTCTTGTCCAATCATGGTAGCGAATATTGGTTTTTAGGTTCCAGCTGCAGAGATCCATTGAGGATCTCTTGCAGAGCTGGTTGTATGGTGGTAAACTCTTACAGCTTTTGTTTATCTGGGAAATTCTCTATTTCTCCTTCATTTCTGAAGGACAGCCTTCCCAGGTATAGTATTTTTGGCTGGTAGTTTTTTCTTTGGGTACTTTGAATATATCATCCCATTCTCTTCCTGCCTGTAGAATTTTTGATGAGAAGTCTGCTGTTAATCCTATGGGGACTCTCTTATAGGTGACTTGACATATTTTTCTTGCTGTTTTTAGGGTTTTCTGTTTGTCTTTTACTTTTGACAGTTTGACTACAACGTGTCCCAGAGAGGACCTTTTTGTATTGAATCTGATTGGGGATATTTGAGCCTCTTGACTCTGGAAGTCCACATCTCTACCAATATCTGGGAAGTTTACTGCTGTTACTTCATTGAATTTCTCCTCCCTCTCCAGACCACCCATGATTTGAATGTTTGCATGCTTAGGATAGGCAATCCTAAGCACACAATCTTATATTTTCCTCTCTTATTTAAAATTCTTTTTTTCTTTTTTCTTTTTTTTTTTTTTTTCATTCTTTCTTTCTTATTTGCCTGCTTGGGTAATTTCAAAAAGACTGCCATTGAGATCAGAAATTCTTTCTTCTGCTTGCTCTAACCTGATGCTTACACAATCAATTGTAGTTTTTACGTCATTGAATGAGTCTTTCAGTTCTAGGAGTTCTGCTGTATTCTTTTTTATGATATTTATTACTTCCTGAATTTCCTCCTTTTCATCCTGGATTTTCCCATCATTTGACTGTGTTGTCTAACTGAGTCCTTGCATCTCACTGAGTTTCTTTAAAATTGTTACTCAAAATGCCTTTTCAGATATTTAAAGCATTTCCTGTTGTTTGGGCTCTGGTATATGAGAATTATAGTATTCTTTTGGCAGTGTCATATTTTCTTTTTCTTTTTGTATTTCTAGTATCTCTGCATTGATATCTAGTCATCTAGTGGTGTGGTTGCTTTTTCTAATACACTGTGGTGGCTCTTGGGGAGAGAGACTCCCTCTTGTATTTTGTTATATACTGCCTATTGGGTGAGGTGTTTTAGTTCTGGTTCTGGGTAGACACAGTAGTTTCAGCAATTCCTGGTAGACTCAGTAGTTCTGGGTAGACTCAGTAGTTCTGGGGTGTGCTGGCAGCTATGTCTGTGGCTGGGACTGTGCATGCAGCTGGCACATCTATTCTGCCATCTTGACCCAGCCCCTCCTAAAATGTTATTTTCTAAATTTTTGTTAATGGTATAAAAATAAATTGTGTTGAGCAAATTTGGGCTCACTAATTTATTTTAATAATGTATTTGTGGATTCTTTTGGATTTTCTAAATCTACTCATTTCATCTGTGAATAGTGAAAGTTTCAGTTTTCCTCTCTCTAATCCTTATCATATGTATTAGTTTGTTTGCTTGCTTGTTTATTTTTGTCTTACTGCACTACTAGGACCTCAAGTTTAGTTTTGAAAAGAAATGGTGGTCATGGTCACCTTGTTTTGTTTCCTATTTGAAAGAGAAAACTTTCAATATTTCAACTAAATATAATTCAATTCAATTCATTCAATTCAATTCAATATAATATATTCTCTCTTTTTTTGGTAGATTTTGTAATATATATTATAGCTTTTTGGTAGATTTTGTTAACCTATGATAAGAATCATGCTGCCTACTTTCATCAATGTTTTTTTGCATTTACTGTAGTGCCCATGTGATATTTTCTCTATTGTTCAGTAAATGTGAATTGATTCATTTTTAAATATTAAACTATCCTAGAATTTTGGTATTAAAATCCAACTTAGTTGTACTTCATCAACATTTTTGTGTACTGCTGAATTTTTTTCT
>NW_007728418.1:215105-216584 GCF_000696425.1 Galeopterus variegatus | reverse complement strand
TTTTTTGCATTTACTGTAGTGCCCATGTGATATTTTCTCTATTGTTCAGTAAATGTGAATTGATTCATTTTTAAATATTAAACTATCCTAGAATTTTGGTATTAAAATCCAACTTAGTTGTACTTCATCAACATTTTTGTGTACTGCTGAATTTTTTTCTGCTGTGTATAAATTTCATGTGTTTTCCCAATAAATTTTTTAAATGTCTTTGTCAGGCTCAAGTATTATGGTTATGCTGGCCTCATAAAATTAGTTCAGAAATTTATAGCTTTTTCTATTTGCTGGAAGTGTTTATGTAATGTTAATATTTATATATTTAAAAGCTAAACAAACTAAAATCAATTCTTCTTAAGTTTATCAGAGAATTGAGGTTATGGGGTAAAATGCTGCTCTGTAAACTGGAAAGACAGACAGATATAGAACATCAAAGTTTTCTGTGGGCAGAAGCCCAGGGGTAGAACCATGCAGCTGAAGCCAATATCAAAGGAACACTTTAAGCTGCAATTGACAAATTATTGGAGGCTCAGAATGGACTAGCTTGAGAGTTTGAAACCTGAGGAGGCCGTCTTAGGGGAACCTGGACACTTTTCTGACTCCTAACTCCAGGAATTTCACCTGGTTTTCCGGGTGAAGATTGGAGAAAAATCCTGTCCTGCTTCTGGCAGAAGGAAGAGAAAGTAAGCATTTTGAAACACAACTAGAGGTCTCTGTTCTCAACAAGGCCTGTCTCAAGGGAATTATTTTACCAGAGCCTAACCAATTTGGAAGAACAGAAATCTTAAACATAGGCTCACTGAAAGATTGAGACCTAATCATAGGATACTTCCCCTCCCTCCACTCCTTATCATCTTACCAATAATATAATTCTTATATAATAACAGAGGATTACAGCTAAAAGAACTACAAACATCAGACTCTATTTGAGGGTAGTCTAGGAAAACCCAAAGACAACTGGGAAGAAAAAACAAGCCCACTAAAGGAAATTTTAACTTCTGACACCATTTTCCTAGTGAGATAAACATAAAACCTCACAGGAAAGGCCCATCTACCTCAATCCCTTATACCTAATACGTCATGTTCAGCTTTCCTCAAAAACTTACAGGGTATGCTAAAAGGTTAAAAAAAAAAAAGAAAAAAAAATCAATGTGAAGGGACAAAGCAAGCATTAGAATTGGACTCAGATATGACAGAGAATTTGGAATTGCCATACTGGGAATTGAAAAGCTGATGGAACGGGTAAAGGGGCATGAAAATCAACTACAATGTATATTGAGAAGTATAATAAAATTTTTTTTTAAAGTGTCATGGGAAAGTAGGAACCTTTTGCCATACGTATAACCTTTTGCTTTTATAAAGATTTGAACATAGAAAAAATAAATAAATAAAAGCTGATGGAACTTCCTACAAAAGCCATCTGACCATCAAGCTTTTTAATGTGCAAGTATTTTTGATTAAAGAATAATTTAAATTCTTTAAATT
>NW_007728418.1:214455-214826 GCF_000696425.1 Galeopterus variegatus | reverse complement strand
CCATCAAGCTTTTTAATGTGCAAGTATTTTTGATTAAAGAATAATTTAAATTCTTTAAATTAAAATAGCAATTTCTTTAGTGGTTGTAAGACTATTCAGATTTACTATGTCTTTTAGTATCACTTTTGGTCATTTTCGTTCCTAGTAATGTCTTAAAAATATCTACATTTGTAAAGATATTATCATTAAGTCATTTATAATATCATGTACTAGTTTTATATAGCTACAGTATTTTAAGCAATGTCCTTTTTAAATTCTCAGTTTTTTGTGTCTTCTCTTTATTTTTGTTGATTTGTATTCCTAGGAGGATATCTACTTTATTAGGCTTTTCAAATATCCAACACTTGCATTTGTTGATTCTTTCATTATAT
>NW_007728418.1:211875-212691 GCF_000696425.1 Galeopterus variegatus | reverse complement strand
TAGTCACTTTCATGAATTTGATATATTACTTCCTATCTTTTAGGAATTTCTAACATTCTGGCACACAGATAGTATTCTCTGTTTTTCAGCACTATGTATTTATTAATTTTAAATACCTGCTCTTAATGTTAAGACTTTTGGATGTAAGAATAGGCCCCTGTGTTCAGGCATCGATATTGATCCATTCGCTAGCCTTTTTCTTTTTCTGAGTCTTTCTCAGAATCTCTCTTAATGAGAACTGAAGAATTTTCTCTACTTATAGAGACCCAATTTCCAAAGTTAAGTGCAGCGTGTTATCACAGCAATTCAAAGTGGTTTATTCACAGTACATGAAAATATAGGTGTGCTAAGCGCTTACAAACATGCAGACTAGTAGACATAGTTATATTTCCAAATAAAGGCTACTTGTCAAGAAGTGTGGGTAATTTTAGATAAGGAAAATGATAGATGCAATAGAAATATAATGGTAAACTAGGTGATATATTTAATAATTAGTGTGTTGATCAGTTTGGCTAGTTTGGCAAAGGAATAGAAGATGAAATTAGGAAATTGGGACCGACCTATGTAATTTGAATCATGTCAGTCTCTTGCATAATACACTTCTCTTATTATACGGAAAATCCTTACAAGGATCTGCATAGTTGGTCTCTGTCTACTGCACAAGGCTAAACTCTTGATTTTCTTTTCCTCCTTTTTTATATGGACTCCAGCTCACTGCCCTTGTTTAAGTTCCATAAACACTCTTCCTTCCTTCAAAATATCCTTGTGACTTTGCATATGCTTTTCCTTTTGCCAAACCCTAGTCTATTTTTTTTT
>NW_007728418.1:207552-211536 GCF_000696425.1 Galeopterus variegatus | reverse complement strand
TTTTTTTTTATGAAACTGATTAATTTTTCAGATCTTAGCTAAATTTTTACCTTCCTAACACCATGCAACTCCATTTCGTAGTACTTAATAGTTGAATAATTGGTCCTGAAATAGTTCCTCAAAGGCATTTCTCTCCTGTCAGAAGAATAGATGGTTTAGCAGGGTGGGAACTGTGGCTGTTTTATACATTGAATGCAGATTATAGAAGAATTTGAACTCCAATTGAAAGAAGTTTTTGAAACATCAAACTCAAACCAAAGACATACTGTTAACTAAGACAATAAAAGTAAATATAAATATTTGAAAATCAACTTCCTGTTCACTTATACTTATAAAAATTTAAGGTACTTGATAGAGGTAATATTTAGATTCATTTTCAATTATAAGTCTGAAAATCTTTTATATTGGATTTTTACAAATATTATTGCAACTTTGTATAGTAAAAGACATTAAATTAAAAATTAGAAAATTTGTACTCTGATTCTTATCATTAGTCAAGTGACTTAGCTTTTTATGCACCTATATCATTGTTAGGATATGAGGTTTGAGTAAAATCACATATATAAGTTGTTTTGACATTTAAAATATATACATATTTACCTATTATTATTATTATTATCTCAGCTTTCTAAAGTATGTAAGGAATGCTAATCATTGTATTGATAATTACTTGGAATTTTGTTATCTGAAATTTCCTCAAACATTTCTGATTTGCACATAACCTTTGAAGGCCAATATGACTTTGGGTTCATAAAAAGTTATATTTGGCCAATATAACTTTGGGTTTTATATTATCATATTTATTATATTCCTGATTCTTACTTAAAAATGTCTTCTCCCACCTTGACGCTTATCAAAGAATGCTACCATGTTGCTATTTTTGTTTAGTCAGTTGTTTTGAGAATCTTGGGCATATATTTCTTTGTTTTGAATAAGAATCAGATCATTCTTAGGCATCCTTATATTAAGATCCTCTTTTATAGCATCAGGTGCTGTTGGGATATTTACTGTATATCCAGACAATTCCTTGGGTAAAGACACTGGTTTGTAATTAATGGATCCTATTAAAGATGTGTGTTGACCTTGGTCTACAATACTATTTTCAGCTGTTTTTTTTTTTTTTTTCTTTCAGGTATTGCACAAGATAAGACATGTCTGCACACTTCAACAACAGCCAGAGGGAAAAGATATGTTCTGTTTCTCACTAGAGTCCCTTCAATGAGATGTCAATCAAAGTGTATTAGTCCAGTTGTCAGTATGAACATTAATATTAAAATAAGCATTAAGCTTTACAAAACAATACAGACAAGCTGGAGAGGCACCAGTAAGTCATTGATTTAATCTTAGTAAGATTAAATATTCATTTTGACAAAATAAAAAAGTCATCTTAAAAACCAACCAACAAACAGAAAAAAACAAAGCTATTGCTTTTCAGGTCATTTCACTAAAGGATCAAGGGAGGAGGGACTGGCAACCATTCTTCTTAAATGCTATCTTGGTGTTGATAGTTTGCAAATATGGAGAATTTATTGTTTGATTTTTGTCTTTCTTACAACCTAAGTTTGGCAGAAACCCTGCAGCATATTCTCTGAGAAAAAGAGAAAAAAAAACTTAGACATTTCAACCATCTGCCAGATATACCTATCAAATTATTCATTTCTCAGACTGCTTAAGGTTATTTAAATTCATAGCTTTTCAAACTACTGACAAGGTTTGCACACTGTGAAGAAAATGAATATTGTTAAGGGTTAAATGGACAGCTTCACACTTTAAATGCATTATAAATTCACCCCAGGCACTCTCCTACTGATTTTTCTCTTTATTATTTTATTTTACAATCAGGGACTCTTCATAATTGTGGACCATGCTGACTATCTGCATGACAATGGAAAGATTCAAACAAAACTGACTCAGGTATAGGATAATAGTTGTATTTTACCACCAAGGATACAAGCTTTCAAATAAATTAGAGATATACAAACACTACTTCCAGAAATAAAGATATACAGTTGAATCCACAGTTAGCCTTGCCTGACATATATATACTACTCTACAATTTGCATGGCTTGAAGTGAAGACAGGCAAAATCACCTTTAGAAGTGGTCATCATTAAAATGCAGGCTGTCTATCAAGAGAAATTGTCTTCCAGAAATCAATACCTTAAAAACCCTTGTGGCTAACTCTTCTGCCTGACACTTTCAAATTTTTATAATGCTGAAAATAGTGTAGAGAAAGTAGAAGTTCCATTTCTTTGATTTCTTTTTATCACATTCTGTTCATCCTCAGTCAAATTTAATAACTCAAAGACATACATTTACCACCAGGTGTAGTTCAAAAGATGTTGAACTTTGATTTACAAAACCCCTTAGATTTCCTGTAAGCTTTTCCTTAGAGATTCCTCTTTTTCATATACCACAAGAGTAATACAAACAAGAACAGGCCTTTGCAGTTCAGGGCATGAAAAAGGAGGACAGTGGACCTTGCAATCCCTGGTGGCCTAAAGCCTTTTCTTCATTAACCTTCATTATCCATACTTCATTATTTTGTTTGGCGTGGTTCAGTGAGAGACTGAAAAGTGTTTTAATAGACTTTGATGCAAAGCAGCAATCATGCAGTGCGTGTCTGACAAGTATAGCATGTTGGGAAATAATTTCACTTGAACACCAGGATTGTCAACATAGGGCCACTATGTTAAAACCATGCTCTTTGCTGTCAGACATACTTGGCAGAAAGACATTCTAACCTGCCTCAGCACTAAACTTAGGCCCGTTACTTAACTTTTCTGAGCCCTAATTTTCTGACCTGCAAAATAGGGCTAATAATTCTACGTGGGTCATAGAGTTCTTGGGTGCAATAAATGAGACAATATATTACAAAGGCTTTAGCTCCATGATTTTGTAGTGCTGGAGGAAATGACTGTTGAAAATGAGAATAGTGATTTGACAGTTGATTTGATGATATTACTATTTAGCATAATTGGTATAATGATAGCTGATGTGATTTTGTAGTGCTGGAGGAAATGACTGTTGAAAATGAGAATTGTGATTTGACAGTTGATTTGATGATATTACTATTTAGCATAATTGGTATAATGATAGCTGATAGTTGTAAATGATAGTTATAAACAGTTGTATACAAAATGGGGTTCAGTTTTTTTATTAATTTGAATATTTTTTATGTCCTGGTAGTCCTCAAGCTCAGATATATAGAAAGGGGAAAATTTTTTGATTTTCCTCTATGTCCATAAGAATGAAATCATAATTATAAAGAGCTGAGTCTAGGCAAGCTCACACAAGTCTGAAGCTAACATACTGTCCGTTTGCACTGAAAACAATAGAAAACTGTGGAAATAGAAATAACAGAAAATATTAACACTCATTAAATCAAAATATACCAACTTCATATGAAATATGCAGTGTTATATTAGATATTGTTGTATGAGTAAAATTTTGATTATTTAGATGATAAATGAACACACAAAAAACAGTTTTGTGAAGGTTGGGGACATTTGGCCACTTGCACAGCTCTGTTGTCAGATGTCCCAAGTCTGGATTCTGGCTCCATTACTTGAAAGAGATTGTGACCATAGTAAGATTTCTAAATCTCTTTGTGTTTCAGCTTCCACATCTTCACTAGAGGGATAATAATAGTTTCTGTCTCATAAGGTGTTTTGAGAATTACATAGGTTCACATGTCTAACTGTATGCAATATTACTAACAGCCAATAATACTACTAGCTAACCCTGTATGTTCTTCCTCCATAAACATTACCTAATGAATGTTTGATGACATATCTAAAACTTAAAGAATACTTTAGTTGAATATTAAAATGTTTAGCCCTAGGGTTATGGTTAATAATCATCTTCAAGAAAATAAGGAAAGAATGAATGTATTTTCTCTTTCACCTTGGAGCCTCAACAATTACCTTAATGTAAAGCAATAAGGCTTCCATTATAGACAAATAGGATTTCCTAAAACTGGAAT
>NW_007728418.1:204788-207341 GCF_000696425.1 Galeopterus variegatus | reverse complement strand
ACCTTAATGTAAAGCAATAAGGCTTCCATTATAGACAAATAGGATTTCCTAAAACTGGAATACTTTATACACTGAAATGGATTGTTGAAAGATGTAGTAGAATTTCTTTCTTTTAAGAATTTTGAAAATGAGATTGTTAAAGGTGAGAAGGATGCTTTTGAAACTGACTATACCTGAAGGCCCAGCGACAAAAGATTAGACTATTCTATCTTGTTTTTCACAAGTCATCTTTAGGAACACAGAGTATACTGAAAAGACTTAGATCCTGAAATTTTTCTCCCCCATACCTTAGGGCAGATACTGGGGATGCAGACCCTATGTGTAGAGTCTGAAAACTAGCAGTCAGAGTAGACCGTCAGGACAGTGTGGTTTACTCAGAATCTAAGGTTTAGGGAACCTGCACCCATAAGTCATGGGCATTACATAATTGCAGGCTGGAGCAGGAAACAGTGTTTTTCAAGTACTTTCTCATTTTACCCCATCTTTGTGCTCTCCAAACCTATAAACAGCTTATGAAAATACACTCTATTTAGCAAGATAAAAGCAAACTAAAAATAATTAGGTGAGCTTTTCTGGATTTTTGGGAGATGAACTTGGTTGGAAGAGTGAGGAGTAAGACCACTGCAAATGAACATTGGCTGTGAGGTCCTGCACAATTGTTAGAGGTGGATACTGAATTTTTCTAACAGCTATCAGAAAGTAGAAAACAGTTAAATAATTCAGTGTCCAATAAAATAACAACAAACAGGCCAATAATTTTTTACAAAAAGAGTTTTAGATAAAGTGTAATGATTCCTTTTCCCAGGTTCAAAGAGAAAGTCTTCCCAGGGATCCTCATAAAAAACTCACCACACAACGTGGTGAGAAATAGCCTCAATAGCAGTCTTACANGATCCTCATAAAAAACTCACCACACAACGTGGTGAGAAATAGCCTCAATAGCAGTCTTACATATGCATATACAGAGTGATTTCACAGAGCTGGCTGATTCTTATAATGTCCTTTCATGTAGGCTAATGGCATAATAAAAAAAAATTCATTCCAGCAAAAATAATTCAATGAGTGAACAAAATAAACCAGTGCAATATAGCAACAGTAACATAAGCGGAGGCAAAGCCTGGACTGTCAGCAAGTATCAGTGTTTGAGTCTTCAGCTGGAATCCAGAGGCCACATTCCCTCCCCTGGTTAGGAGACTATCATGAACAAACAGAGGTACAGTCTGCAAAGCAACAGAGAAATATTTCAATGATAAAAATAGAAATTAAGGCAGAAGAAAGAAATAGAGACCTGGTTATCGAAACTGCAGCAGAAAATGAAGTTGGTGTCTCAGGAACATTACTGAAGTCCAGTTATAGACCTGGGAGAACAAGGACAGAAGCTAGAGAATCAAGATGTATAGTTGCAAAATGTTGGGAAGGATCTATTAAATCCGTTCTTATTAAAGTGATAGTAGGGCTGGAATAAACTTACAGGTTGAACAACCCTAGATGGAAGGAGCATTGACACATCGCTGTTAGATGTTGTAAAATTACTTGTTCTGCCTTTCTCTCAAAACAAATCTAAAATCTCAGCAGTCTCAAATAGTGAATAATGTAAATGCACATGAACACATTAAAAATTTTTAGAAGGCAATGTGAAGTTTCTTCTCTGTCATTAAGCTTGTTTTGACCACTTGTTTTGAATTTTCAATACTTTAACTCCAAGAAGTGCTATTATTTCAGAAACCCTATAACTTCCTCATATTTTTATTTCTGATTTCAATATGATTTTTAAAGTCCATTAGACTTTCTTTCACTACTTTCTCACTTCCTTTTCCTACCACCTATTCTGTACATCATTGCTTTTTCAAATATTGGCCATATTATTCTTGTTTACAATATTGGACAATGAAATTTATTTACTTAACCCAGTTAGAAATATTACCTCACCTGTTTTCTAACACATTTATATATTCACTCAATATTTTAATTATCTTAGACACTTTAGTGTACTGTGGCAACTTGTGCAGAAATTAAGAAAAACAACCCAATAGGTACACAATAAAGAAAAATTATTTTATCTAACTGATAGAAAAATTATCTCTTCTGAGGGCCGATTTAACAAAAACAAAATGGAAAAGCTCAGATATCTATTTTGAAATTGCTGTCATTATATAGGTGACAGCAGTAGCAAGGGAAATCATTTTATGCTTTAGAAAACAATTCTCTTTCTCTTTGTACAAGAAAATTCCCCTGAAGGTATACATATGAGGGTAAAGTTCAATAAAATTTGGAGCTGCCTTACTTGGTATAAGTTTGAAACTGGATTTCTAAATAAAATTGACAGAGTCCTTTATAGAAACTTCACATTATTATCCTTGGGACTAATAGCAGCAGGGATCAGAAGCAACTAACCAGCAAGACAGAAAGAAAGGCCCCCTGATGCTTTGTGATTTTTAAATGAAAATAATGGAAGATGAAAGCACATCTTCACTTAGTCTTGTTTGTGATGGTTGAGGAGATAAAAATACTCATTGAAGAAAATATTTTAAAACTCCATAGGCTAAGCCATGC
>NW_007728418.1:202821-203817 GCF_000696425.1 Galeopterus variegatus | reverse complement strand
AAAAAAAAAAAAAAGATGTGTTGTCTGTTCTGTCCATAAATAAGGAACGATATACTTTTAGTTTTACATCCTAAGTACTTAGCATACTGCTTGCCATACAGTAGGCACCCAAATTCTGTTCAATTTAATGAAAAATCTCAGTGTGAAAAGAGATAGGAATAATCATAGTATCTTGACAAAAATTGGTATTAGTATGCATGAAATTTGATGGGGACACCGAGAAAGAAGTTTAATTGCTTTTCCAGGGAAGTCAGGGGAGGTAACTCGGGTAAAATGACAGGTGACCTGAGTTTTACAGGAAAAGTAGGTGTTTATCCATGAAGTAAGGGGGAAGAAAGACAGTCCAGGGGGGGACCATAATTTTCAAGATGCTTGTATTGAAAACTATTTTGTGTTGTTTATATCACCAACTTTAAAATTAGAAGCTTGTCTTGTAGAGGAAAATGAAAAAAAAGATAGTCTTATCATATTTGAAAAAAGATAAAAAATGATTAGAAAGAATAAATGTCTTTAGCAAGAAATACACTATTCAAAGCTCCAGAAAAAAAATGTTTCTTTGTTTCCAAACCAAACAAAGATGGCATTTGGAAGTACTGAATTTTAAAATTATAAATCCAAGTTTGTTGGAAAATACAAAAAAATGGAAAGCCTTTCTAGAAGACATTTTCTCAAACTAACTTATAAACCTTAAACATATTTGACTTGGCAATTCTACATCTAGGGATTTAGCTTGAAAATATGACCGAAGTATGCACCAAGATTTATGTAGCATCATCATCAATAAAGACTAATTAATTAAAAATATAAGCAGGCAAAATGTCTAACAATAAAAATGGTCAAAACATTATAACACTTTATCTAAAATAATATTATTTATTTCTTAAACATCATGTTTTGGAAAACATTTGAGGACATAGAAAATTGCTCAATATAATATTAAGTGAACACAGTAGGATACCCAACAGCATATGCATGATGACATCAATGTATTAAGGC
>NW_007728418.1:198388-202324 GCF_000696425.1 Galeopterus variegatus | reverse complement strand
ATTAAGTGAACACAGTAGGATACCCAACAGCATATGCATGATGACATCAATGTATTAAGGCATATATATCTATTGCAACACCCCCTTTATTTAGCCAGCACCAATGCTCTTGGTTTGAGACTGGCAACCAAACTCGTGAGGCAAGATGGGATTCCCACAGCACCAGGTTTACATTGTGTAGGCTTCTGCACAGTGAAAGATACTGTCAACAGAGTGAAAAGGCACCCTACAGAATGGGAGAAAATAAGTGCAAACCTTACATGGGGTTAATATCCAATATATACAAAGATTTCCGACAACCCAATAGTAAAAAGTCCAAACACTCAATTAAAAAATGGGCAAAGGACTTAAACAGACATTTTCCTAAAGAAAACATATAAACAACCAACAGGAAAATGAAAAGATGCTCAATGTCACTAATGTTTAATGTATACAACAAACCTATGTTCCTAGAGGCCAAATATTCTCTTTCACCTGAGTGGAAAAAAATCTTCTCTCTGTAGGTACATACCACTTCTCCAGTCAAGAGGTGAGTTTATGTCCCTTCCCCTTGAGTCTGTGCTGGATCTTTCACTAATTGGTCATGTTCTGGACTTTGAGTCCAAGCCTTATGAAGGCCTGACAGCTTATGCTTCTCTGTTCTTGGGACCCACACAACTGCTAAGCAGCCACAGGGATATGTCCATGTGGCAAATCCAGGTACGAAGATCACAGCCCCAACTAGGCTTTCAGGGCACATCAGCATCAGCCATGTGAATGTCAGTCCTTCAGCTCTATTTGAGCCATCCTAGCTGATGCCACTTGGAGAAGAAATTACTTGTTTCTCACCCTGTTCAGATAGTAAATAAATGTAGTTGATTTAAATGACTAAGTTTTGTTAAACAGCAACAGACAACCAAAACAAAGAACAATTCCATAGTGGAGATGAGATCCAAGTCCTCCTTGGTGTGACTTCTGAATTTCACATCAACTGTGTACTCGAGATTTGCAAAGTCACAAGGTTCACAACTGTCTGGGTATTAGGGATGCTAACGGATCTGGGGTGCCTTCAACTTTTGTGCCTTATAGACTTAGCCTCTTGAGAGATACATGACTAACTTCCATTCCCCAATTCAACCACCTCACATAAATATCATTACTTAATAAATAATCTGGGCAAAAAATTTTAGGTGCTTTGTCTGGTACATGGACCTTGGCCAGATTCTCATTTTTCTGAGATTTTGTTGTACTTCAATAAGTTTTATGAATTGCCTTTAAAAGGAGGATTCAACTAAAGAACAAATCCTCAAATGTCTTGACAGAAAGGAAGGACACATACCTACTATTTGTCTTTTCTTTCCTTCTATCTAACTATGTCTATATTGAGATAGGACTGGAAGTCTATATACTAAAATATGTGCACGTCATAGTCATTGGATTGTTGGTGATTTTTATTTTATATATTTTTTTATGTCTTCTATTTCTTTAACATAGCAATTATTGAAAACTTAGGTCACTAGTAAAATGCAGTGGGAGCCAATTCTTAGGCCTCTTCAAGATTTTATTGGGTAACCTAAGAGAGAAAGCCAGATTCTTTGCACAAGTGAGGGGTCACTTCTTTCCATAATTTCGTGTTTCTATATTGATTGCCATCCAGCAGCAAAACCACTTGGGGTCTTGCCCTGCCCTTGTCTCTTACTCCTACCTATGGATGGTGAGTGAGTTACCAAATTGGTAGGTTAGGGAAACGTGTGAAGCATACATCATGAGCCCTTCTGCCCCATTTTTCTTAAGAATCAGGAGGACAGCAAGAAGCATTTTGCTCTGCTCTTTCTTTCTGCAACCTTGTCAGAGTAAGCTCACTATGTGGGAAGGCCTGTGGTGATCCAGTACTGCCTGTCACTGGATAGACATGTCTGTTTAATGACAGGATTTCTTATTAGGAAGCCAAATGTTGCTGCATAGCTAAGTGACATTGTTCAATATAAACTTTAGCTAGGGTGATTATATACTTATAATCACTTATATGATATACTTACAATTGTATACTGGAAGACTTATGAAAATGCAAGAGGGTACCAAATAGAATAAATAAATGCTTATTGATCTAGCAACTGTAACTATGGATTATCCTGGCAAACCAAGATGGCAATCCTAGCTTTAACACTAATAAAGCTGATATATTGGGATCTGTCTGATTTGCTCTTTTCCACTCAATTGAGCCAGTTTTATGATGGGAAGAATAGTGCTATTTTTGGACCTCTTCAAACCCTAACACTGATAATTTCTTAAAGTCTTCTAACTTTCAGAGCAATGCCTTCTAAAAATAAATTGCCTACACTAGTCAGTGTGAAAAAATAAATCTGGAAGACTCTACACAAAACTGTCAATATTGCTTTTATTGAATGATAAGATTTTAGGATAGTATGTATGCATACACAAGATATACGTATGCATGCACATGCATGTATATGTACATATCTGTGTGTCAGAGAGAGATTTTGTATTTGAAGTTTTACAAGTATTTCTTTGATAATCAGGAAGAGGATATTAAAGAAAAATCTAAGGATATCCAGTGAATGTGTTTATTATGTAATAAGCTTTACATTATTTCATTTAATCCTATTAACAACATATGAGGTAGATCTTATTTTCCTGTTTTATTAATAAAGAACCTGAGTTTTAAGGATACTGTACCTAGGTAATGGTGAAGCCAGATTCTGAACTTAGGTCTATGTGGGCTGACAGTCCGTGTGGTTAATCATGGTGTTATACTGCCTTACTGTTTAGCTCACTGTGGCTGATAATTAGGTTGGGAATTGATGGCTCACTTCTCATTTTTCTCTATGTTATATGACTGGTGCATATGTGAAGATAAGTGCACCTGAGCTCAGTTCTCAGAACAGCAGTGAGCATTAATTTCTAATTAGCAAGAATATCTAGTACCACATTTTTATAGTCATAGGACTATTCCTTCATATCCAACAGCCACACGCCTATCTCAGTAAAAATTCTAAAGCTTGATCTGGATGTCTGGCCTTCTATTCAGTTCCCATGTGATTGATTTAAATGTCTTGGATATAGCATTCTACACATTTCAGCATCTTTCAATTTTGTAATATTCAACACATTGTCTGCTATTTTTATTTTATTTCATAACTTACTATGGGATCAAACAAATGTGTGGAAACACCTGAGCACAAGATTGATTAAGGACAATATACTCTATTCAATTGTGTGTGCTGACAGTTGGGATTAAATTTCACACCAAATATTGTTTTATATGTAATAGCTCACTTCTCTTTTAAAGAGAAAATTTACTTATGCTTAGAAATCAGCTGTGAATAAATTAGACTTAGAGAGAGGCTAGAATGAAGCTCTGTGAAAATGGATATATAATCTTTTACCTATACCATGAATGTTCTTTATTGAATTCTTAACTTGCTCTTCCTTTAAAAAATAAACATTTTGAGCTTTATTGAAAAAGAAAAAAACAACTCATCCTAGAAAATATGTACTGATTTAAAATATTAGTGTTTTAATTGAAATCAGGATACGGTAGTCCTTCTTATCCATGGGAGATATGTTCCAAGACCTCTAGTGGATGCCTGAAACTGCAAATAGTAAAGAATTCTATACATGCTATTTTTTTCTGTACATACATAAAATAAAGTTTAATTTATAACTTAGGCACAGTAAACGATTAACAGCTAATAATAAAATAGAACAATTATAACATCATACTGTAATAAAAGTTATGTGAATATGATCAATTTAAGTATGGCCAGTTATCAAACATAAAAACTTCTTATTAAAAAATTATAAATATTTTTCAGAAGCTAACATAAAGAAGTGCAAAGCCAAAATTTCCAATACTTTTCTTTTCTTTTTTTTTACTATTCTTTAAGTGGTAACTAATTTCTTTATTTAGTAAGTAAATATTCAATGCACACCTTT
>NW_007728418.1:195703-197464 GCF_000696425.1 Galeopterus variegatus | reverse complement strand
AAAAAATGAGGAAAAAAATGAAAGTGTTCTCTTTCCCAGAGCATTTTACTTCAGTCTTAGATATCAGCTTTTAAAAGAACCTTGACATAAAAATTGTATTAATAATTCATGGAC
The DNA here is from genome assembly GCF_000696425.1 of Galeopterus variegatus. Classification (NCBI taxonomy): domain Eukaryota; kingdom Metazoa; phylum Chordata; class Mammalia; order Dermoptera; family Cynocephalidae; genus Galeopterus; species Galeopterus variegatus. The sequence goes on along the minus strand of NW_007728418.1, from coordinate 197,350 downwards.
TATATTAATGGCTGAGTTAAAACTTTAACAAGTTGGTGTTACAAACTGTCAGAAACGTAACAGCCCTGCCTTCTTTAATTTCAACTGCTTCTGATGAAGCGTAGGGAAATGCCTTATTGGTGTGCTGTGTTACCAATTATCTGACAGGGCCAGAGTGTATTTCCAGCTAATCAGAAATGAGAGTGCAGAATTAAATCTCCCGTGTGAAATTCATCATTTACATATTTATGATTCAAAAATGATAATAAGGCTAATGAGAAACTCACATACTGCCTTTAAAAAAGTCAAGCTAATCTTACAGTTAATTTCCAGCAGAAAGCTTCTGATACATGGTTGTTGAAAGACAACGTCTGTTGACAGCTTAGTTTAATTAAACATTACAATTATTTGCATGGACTTGTCCATACATTATATACGGGGGTTTTGTTTTCAAATTGCTACTCTTTTGGTAAAAACCGAGACACGGGGTTAATGGAAATGAGTGTAACAGAAGTTTATACACATATAATGCATTGGGAAAAACGGTTTAAGATATGCATGTATTCACACACCTAACCCCAACACTGTACGTTTCTGGGAGTAATAGAGAGGAGGTGATCGGTTGTAGTTTGTGAGGTCTCTTTAAAGCTGTTAAGAGCTTGGAAATGGGTGTTGTGTATACATTTCTGAGTTGAGGCAATATGTTGTGTGTTATGATTATGCTCATTAAGTGGCACTATCTTTAAAGCCAAGGCATTTGAGTATATTCACTGCTGTGACATCATTAACTAAAGAGATGATGTGCTCCTACCCCCACATCTGCTCTCACTAAAAATGTTTCATACATGCCATCAATTTCCTAATGCTGGCAGATGACCCTTTCTGTGAATAATATGGATTTTAGTTCCCTGTGGGAGTTCTCATATGTACAGGATTTTGAGCAGACTTTCTGTAATCTGTACTGTCATAGACCTTATTTTCAAAGTATCCATTTTTCCGTCCGAGGTAGCTCTAACTAACACAAACCTGAATTTAAAAGATTTTGTGCCATAAAAGTGTTTTCACTTCTATTTTGTGTTCTTTTTAACTGATTTCCTAAGAAGAACTTTTGCATTAGAAATTTTTGCATTGCTGTGTGAAGAAGAACATAGACTTGGTGTTTTTAAGCTCTGTTGCAGTGTGGTTTAATGCCTATTGTTATTGACATTATTATTATTATTATGATAAAGATGTAACAATAACAACCAAAAATAAAGCAATAACAATAGCCTATTTGATATGGGAATCATAGAGGGCAATTAAAGCCCTAGAAAAGGAAAATATCATCATGGATTAAATAGAATCTTCTATCTACATTGTGTTAGTTTTCAATTGCTGCATAAGAAAATACAAAAAGCAGCGGCTTAAAACAATACATATTTATGAATATACTTCAAAAAACTTATGGAAAGATTTGTACTGTCTTTAAATTCCATCTTTCTATGAACTTTCTGAAGTACCCAAATATAACTACATAGTTTCCTTAGGTGGGAAGTCTGGACACAACTTAACTTGGTTCTTTGTTCAGGGTTTCACAGGCTGCAATCAATGTATTGTCTGGGCTGTGAAATCCACTGAGGCTCTGTGCTCTCTTTTTTTTTTTTTTTTTTTTTTTTTTTTTTTTTTTTT
>NW_007728418.1:189313-194854 GCF_000696425.1 Galeopterus variegatus | reverse complement strand
CGGGCGGGAGCACCGCCGCGCTTCCCAAGCGGCGCACTATCCAGTGCACCACCGGGCCGGCTTGCTCTGTGCTCTCTTTAAGCTAATATGATTGTTGGCAGAATTCAGTTATTCGTGGTTATAGGACAGTAGCTGTAAGCTCCTAGAGATTATTTACAATTTCATGATATGTGTCTATTATGTGTGAATGTTTGTATCCCCACCAAATTCACATGTTAAAATCCTAACTCCTAATATGATGATATTAGGAAGTACGGCCTTTGGGAGGTAATAAGATTAGTGTCCTCATAAGCAGAGATATTAGAATAAACTTGATCTCTCTCATCTTTCCACCATGTGAGAATACATTGAGAAGATGGCCATCTGAAAACCAGGAAGTGGGCTTTTGCCTGTCAGTGAATCTGCTGGAGCCTTGATTGTGGACTTGACAAACTCCAGAACTCTGACAAGTGTTTGTTGTTTTAGCCACTCACTTTATGACAATTTGGTATAGCAGCCTAACAGAGTAAAATAGAAATTGGTACTGAGACATGGGGTGCTGCTACAACAAATACCTAAAAATGTGGATGTAGCTTTGGAACTGAGTAATTAGTAGAGGCTAAATGAGTTTTGAGGTGCATACTAGAAGAGGCATGAGAGTGGTGAGAAGGGACTTTTAAAGATGACTCTGGTGAGGGCTTAGTAAAAAAGGAAAAAGACCTGTAAAGGAAGCTTCCACTTTCTCAGTGAATACATAAATAATCATGAACAGAACGTTGGTAGAAATATAGATAATAAATCCATTCTGCTGAGGTCTACGATGGAAATGAGGAATATATGAGTGTTATTGGACAATGAGAGAAATGAAAGTTTTATAAAGTGACAACGTGGCTGAAGTGCTTTGTGAAAAGTAGAACTTGTATGTGATAAGATTGGATATTTAGGTGAGGAGATATTCATGCAAAGTGTTGAAGGAGTGGTGTGGTTTATCCTGACCTCATATAGTAAAANAGTGACAACTTGGCTGAAGTGCTTTGTGAAAAGTAGAACTTGTATGTGATAAGATTGGATATTTAGGTGAAGAGATATTCATGCAAAGTGTTGAAGGAGTGGTGTGGTTTATCCTGACCTCATATAGTAAAATGCAGGAGGAGAAAAATATCTTGAAGATAAAATTATTAAGAAAAAAGGAACTAGAACTTAAGATTTGGAAAATTCTCAATCTATCTATACTGCAAAACCTTAGAAAGATGTTCAGAAGAGAAAACTAAAGGTATAGACAAGAGACCTTCGGATAAGGAGATTAGTGTGGGTGTAACTCGTGTACTTAATCAGCCATCCCAGGAGGGAAACTGCCAGTTCGAATGAAGAAGAAGGAGGCAGAACAGAATAAAGGAAGCCTGTTGGACTTCTTAGATTTTACTGGATAGGATTACAAGCCTATTTGGCTGCAAATGGGCATTATTCTTCAAGACATGGTTACAATGACCACAAAGGCAATTAAGAAGTCAATAGGGCTGTGTTCTTCATGTCAAAAAAGAAGGCCATCACTTTGCTTTCAATAGGCCAGACACTTTCAACAACACAGATAGCCTCTATCAAAAACCATGGGGCCAAGGCCACCTGACAGAGCCCTGAGGGCATAGCTCATGCTTGGCACAGCTGTTGAGGCATGTCTACTGCAGCCAGAGGGTCTGAAAGGTAAGATCTTCACCTGAGTGAGTCCAGAAGGTGGGACCTCTTCCCCAGTGGGCTTGGAGGGCAGAGCATTGAGCTAAAGAGGGTTAAACTTGAGCCTTGGGATTTTTATCAAACTAAAAAGCTTCAGAACAGCAAAGTAAACAATCAACAGAGTAGAAAGACAACTGAAGGAATGGGAGAAAATATTTGCAGACTATACATCTGACAAAGGATTAATATCCAGAATATATAAGGAATTCACACAACTTCACAGTAAAATATCAAATAATGGGCAAAGGAACTGAATAGACATTTTTCAAAGGAAAACACGCAAATGGCCAACAGGTACCTGAAAAAATGCTCAACATCACTAATCACCAGGGAAATGCAAATCAAAACTACGCTGACATATCATCTCTCCTCAATTAGATTGGCCAGTATTAAAAAGACTGAGAATAACAAATGCTGGCAAGGATGTGGAGAAGGGAGAACCCTCCTACACTGTTGGTGGGACTGTAAATTAGCACAGCCATTATGGAAAACAACATAGAGGATTCTTAAACAACTACAGGTAGAACTACCATATGATTCAGCAATCCCACTTCTGGGTATATACCCGAAGGAATGGAAATCATCATGTCGAAGGGATACCTGCACTCCCATGTTCATCATAGTTCTGTTTACAATAGCCAAGACATGGAACCAACCTAAATGTCCATCAACAGATGACTGGATAAGGAAATTGTGGTATATCTACATAGTGGAATACTACTTAGCCATAACAAAGAATGAAATTCTGCCATTTGCAGCAATGTGGATGAGCTTGGAGAAAATTATGTTAAGTGAAATAAGCCAGCAACGGAAAGAGAAGAACCACATGTTCTCACTCATATGTGGGTGCTAAGAAGGAAGGAAGGAAGGAAGGAAGGAAGGAAGGAAGGAAGGAAGGAAGGAAGGAAGGGAAAGAAAAAAGAAAAGAAAGAAAGAAAAGCAAGAAAAGACCACAATGATACATTGATCTTCTAGAAGGAGAGAACAAATCTACAGTTACTAGAGGTGTGAGGGCAAGGCGGAGAGATTGGGTAAGGGACATAAAATATAACTATGATTTGTAATAAAGAACATGCTAGTAATATTGATTTGATCAACACATTTTGTACACAGGTGATGGTAGTCAATATTGTACCACCAAAATATGTAAAACCAATCATGCTTCAAAAATAAATAAATAATAAAAAAAACATCCCATGGAATTTACCTTGCTGGGTTTTAGACTGGCTTGGGACATGTCACCCCTTCCTTTTTTCTTATATTTCCATTTTGGAATGGAAATTCTATCCTACGCATGTCCCACCATTATATTTTGGAAGTGTGTAACTTACCTGGTTTAACAGATTCACAGTTTGTGAAGAATTTTAACTCAGGGTGAGTTGTACTTTGAATCTCACCCTCTTTTGATTTAAATAATGTCAGATGAGATTTTGGACTTTTGACTTTAGTTTATGCTGGAAAGAGTTAAGATTTTGGGGGCTGTTGGGGTGGAATAAATACATTTTATTTGCAAGGACTTCAATTTTGAAGGGCCAGGTACAGAATGCTATGGATTGAATGTGTCCTCCAAAATCCATATATTGAAATCCTAACCCCCAGTGTGATGTTACTATGGAGTGAGATCTTTTGTGCCTTGATCCTGAATTTCCTAGTCTACTAAGCTGTGAGAAATAAGTGTCGTTTAAGCCACCTTGTCTATGGTACTCGTTATTGCAGTCTAAATCAAGACAGTGGCCTTATCCATAGGCAGTTCACATCATAGAAGCTAGCTTCTTTTGAGGTCAATGGAGAGTTTATCACCCTAGTCCATCAAGACAGAGTATTATATAATGCAACATAATCATGGGAGTGACAGTTCATAACCTTGGCCATATTCTGTTGGGTAGAAGCAAGTCACAGGGCTTGCTCTTACTTAAGGGGGTTATACAAGATTGTGAATCATTGTTGCTCATTTTGAGATGTGTCTACTAGTCCACCACAGCCACTGAAAAGCAGTGTAATATGCTAGTTAAGAATATAGGCTGCAGCTCACACAAGTTCAAATATCAGTTCTATCATTTATTGGCTATGGGACATTTGGGAGGTACTTAACTAATCTGAGCCTCATTTTTTTTAATCTTCAAAAGAAGACTAATGATGAGATATACTTCTAATATTGTTGGAAGGTTTAAATATGTTAGTGAATTTTTAAAACTTAGAATGCTGTCTGGCACATAATAAGCTCTGTAGTATGTATACATAAACATATATATATATGGTGGACTTAATACCTTACCACTAGAGTATTTTCCTTGAACCTTCCAAGATTTCTAAAACTCTAATCATTGAGATCACTATTTTTATTATACTTTGTATTTTTTTTTTTTTTTTGGCAGCTGGTCAGCATATGGAACCGAACCCTTGACCTTGCTGTTAGAAGGCCATGCTTTAACAAACTGAGCTAACCAGTCAGCCCTACACTTGTGTACCTTGATTTCTGGAGATGACCCATAAGCAGATTTTTTTAAAAGCACAAAAGAATATTTAAGAGGTATGAAATATAGACTGAGGAATACCAGGAATCATCTTAAAAGGAGATTTGGAAATAGTAAATGGTGGAAATAATAACTAGTGGAAGTAATGGCAGAATATATTTGAATAAATAGTTGCTGAGAATTTTCTACACTTAAAGAGAAATATGAATTCCCAATTTTAAAGTTTATTTCAATTAAGCCATATTTTTTTTAAGAAAAAGTAAACCTACCACAAGAAACACTGTAGTGAAATTACATAAAATAAAGAAAACAGAGACAATCTTAAAATCTACTGAAAAGGAGAAGACAAAAGGACATTCATGTCAACAAATAAATGTTTTTAGCAGTGATATTTTCCAGAGAGAATAATGTAGTTGCTTCAAATAATAATGATGTTTAACTGTTATGTTTAATTTACTCTGTGTTCCAAATAATTTGTATTTCTTGTGAGACAATAACTATTATTATTCCCATTTTGCAAATGAGGAAATTGAGACCCTGAGAAGTTAAGAGTTTTTCCTAACTTTTTACAGCCATTAAAAGATAAAGCTGTTTTTCTATGATTTTATACCCAGATTAAATATTATAGAGAGTGAGGGCTAACTTAATATTTTTCAAGATATTATAATAGTACAAATTTAGCACCCTAACCTAAGTCACTCAAATAAGTACAGGAGGCTGTACTTGATTAGAAGGTAAGTGAATCCAGTGAACCAAGAGAACATACACAGAATACAAGGAAGTACAGCAAGCATAGAGCTTGACAAATGATACCAGTAGTGTAATTAACTATTTAATAATAACTGTTTTCTGAGTTTAAAAAAGTAAAATAAACACTCTGAAATATTAAGAAGATGTGCTTGTTGGGATAGTAGTTGTAATGGGTAGTTAAAGCACAGCAAGGTTTGCTATCATATTGGGAGAAAGACAAAAATATTAAATAAATAGAGCTTTTGTTTGATAAATACATCAACAACTTATATTCAAATTATATTATAAAAATATAGTTTATAAATTCCATATATTGTATACAGTAACTTCTAAACCAGTAAATGAATAAATGAATAAGATGAGTTTTAGAAAATAGTATGAATTTTACAGTAGCAGAGGAGAAAAAAGAAAAAAGAAAAAAGGGTAAACATAAAAGGCAGGATAAAATGCCAAACATTAAACTATATCCTCACAACAAATATAAATGAATTATATATACCTACTAAATAAAGTACAAAGACTTTGTTGACAAAAAAAACCAAAAAAAACTTGTGTAGCTACTGCCTGATTGTAAGATAGATTACAAATAAAACCACATTAAAATAAT
>NW_007728418.1:186736-188947 GCF_000696425.1 Galeopterus variegatus | reverse complement strand
ATTATATTATAAAAATATAGTTTATAAATTCCATATATTGTATACAGTAACTTCTAAACCAGTAAATGAATAAATGAATAAGATGAGTTTTAGAAAATAGTATGAATTTTACAGTAGCAGAGGAGAAAAAAAGAAAAAAGAAAAAAGGGTAAACATAAAAGGCAGGATAAAATGCCAAACATTAAACTATATCCTCACAACAAATATAAATGAATTATATATACCTAGTAAAGTACAAAGACTTTGTTGACAAAAAAAACCAAAAAGAACTTGTGTAGCTACTGCCTGATTGTAAGATAGATTACAAATAAAACCACATTAAAATAATCCAAATAAAATGTGGGCAAAAGATAAACAGAATGGCCCAGCCCGGCTGAATACATGCCAATCAGAGAGGCAGCCTGCTGGAGAGGCCTGAGATCTGTGGAGACACACACCCCACAGTGCCAGTGCATGACTGAGAAGGTAGGCCTTGCTGCTGCTGGACTCCATCCCCAGTTTGGATGAGTGCATGCCAATCAGAGCGGCACCCCGCCAGAGATGCACAAGATCTGCGGAGACCACGTGCCCCGTGGTGCCAATGAGAGACTGAGCATGTAGGCCTCGCCAATGCCAGACTCCATGCCCAGACTGGCCAAGTGTGCACTGACCAGAGAGGCACCCCATCACACAGGCCCAAGATCCATGGAGACCACCTGCCCCATGGTGCCAGCACGTGACCGAGTAGGTAGGCCTTGCCACCATGAGACTCCATCCCCAGCCTGGCCCAGTGAGTGCCGACCAGAGAGTTGCATCCATGGAGAGGTCCAAGACCCAAGGCGACCATGCACCTGAGGTGCCAGTGGGTGACCTAGCAGACATTGAGGCAGCCATGCCAAACTGGCAGCCCCAGCAGCATCCTAGCCAGACAATAGTGTCAAACAAGTGGACCAGGAAATCCCTTGCCACAATGACTAAACATCAAAGGAAAGATACCATAAATATGAAAAATCAAGAAAGTACACCACCAAAGGGTAATAACTCTCAAGCTCTAGATCCTATAGAACAAGAAGCCCTCGAAATGTATGACAAGGAATTTCAAGTGATAATTCTAAGGAAACTACATGAGATACAAGAAAACTCAGGTAGACAACATGATGAAACAAGGACAAGTATACAGGACCTGAAAGAAGAAATGTACAAGGAGATCAATGCCCTGAAAAAGAATGGAGCAGAGCTTACTGAGCTGATGAATTCATTCAACGAAATAAAAAACAAAACAGAGAGTTTTACCAGCAGGCTTGCAGAAGTAGAAGAGAGAACTTCTGACCTTGAAGATGGGCTGTTTGAAATAAAACAGGCAGACAGAGAGAAAAAAAGAAATAAAAACACTGAAGAAAATCTAAGAGAGAAAACAGACAACATAAAATACTGAAATATCTGAGTCATGAGTATTCCAGAAGGGAGGAGAAAGGAGATTGCATTGAAAACATATTCAACAAATATGTAACAAAATAGTGGCAGAAAACTTCCCAGGTATAGGAAAAGACACAGATCTTCAGAATCCAGAAGCTCAAAGATCCCCAACTATATTCAACCCAAAAAGGTCTTCTCCAAGACATGTTATAGTCAAATTGAGAAAACTCAAAGATAAGAATCTTAAAAGTTTCAAGAGAGAAGCGTCAAATCACCTATAAGAGAGCCCCAATCAGACTAACATCAGACTTTTCATCATAAACTGTAAAAGCCAGAAAGGAATGAGATGATGTATTCAAAACACTAAAAGACAGAGATTGCCAGCCAAAAATACTCTACCCCATAAGGCTATTCTCCGAAATGTAGAGCAAATAGTATATTTCTCAGACAAATAAAAACTGGGAGTTCACTATGACATGACCACCCGTACAAGAAATTCTCAAGGGAGTACAGGGTTTGGTACCAGAAAAATAACTCCCACTGCCATAAAAAATCAAGAAAAATCAAAACCCACTAGTAAAATAAAAATGCCAACAATGAAGAGAAAAAAATAAGTTTATCTACAACCCAAGAAACAAACAAATACAGAAGACAAACAGTAAATCAGAAAGAAAAGCACAAAAGACACTTAAGACATCCAAACAAAAATCAATAAAATGCTAGAAAATCCTATGAGTAAATCAACACTTTTTAACAACAACTCTCAATGTAAAATGACTAAATTCTCCAATCAAAAGACACAGACTGGCTGACTGG
>NW_007728418.1:184737-186352 GCF_000696425.1 Galeopterus variegatus | reverse complement strand
AATGCGAACAATAAAGGAAAAAATAGTTTATCTACCACCCCAAGAAACCAACAACCACAGAAGACAAACAGTAAATCAGAAAGAAAAGTACAAAAGACACTTAAGACATCCAAACAAAAATCAATAAAATGCTAGAAAATCCTATGAGTAAATCAACACTTTTTAATAACAACTCTCAATGTAAAATGACTAAATTCTCCAATCAAAAGACACAGACTGGCTGACTGGATTAAAAAGGAGGACCCAACAATATGCTGCCTTCAAGAGACCCACCTCACCTATAAAGACTCACATAGACTAAGAGTGAAAGGATGGAAAAAGATTTACCATGCAAACAGAAATGAAAAACGAGCTGGAGTAGCTATTCTTACATCTGATAAAATAGACTTTAAACTAAAAACCATAAAAAGAGATAATGAGGGCCACTACATAATGATAAAAGTGTACATCAATCAAGAAGACATAACAATCATAAATATATATGCACCCAATGTCGGAGCAGCCCGATTTATAAAGCAAAATCTATTAGATGTAAAGAAGGAAATAGACACTAATACCATAAGAGCAGGGGACCTGAACACCCAACTTTCAATATTGGACAGAACATCTAGGCAAAGAGTCAGCAGGGAAACACAAGATCTAAACAACACTCTAGACCAATTGGATTTGGCAGATATCTACAGAACATTCCATCCAACAATCTCAGAATATTCATTCTTCTAATCAGGACATGGAACATTCTCCAGGATAAATCACATGTTAGGTCCCAAATCACGTCTCAACAAATTCAAAAGAATTAGAATTATCCCATGTATTTTTTCAGACCACAATGGATTAAAATTAGAAATCAATACCAAACAAAATTCTGGAAACTATACAAACACACGGAAATCAAACAGGATTCTACTTAATGACATATGGGTTCAAGAAGAAGTCAAACAGGAAATCAAAAAAATTCTTGAAACTAGTGAAAATAATGATACATCATATCAAAACCTGTAGGATACTGCAAAAACAGTAGTAAGGGGGAAATTTATTGCATTACATGCTTACTTCAGAAGAATGGAAAGATGGCAAGTGAGCAACCTAATACTTTATCTTAAAGAACTAGAAAAACTAGAACAATCCAAACCCAAAGTTAGAAGACAGAAAGAAAACATTAAGATCAGAGCAGAACTTAATGAAATTGAACCCAAAAAATGATACAAAAGATCAATGAATCAAAAAGTTGTTTTTTTGAAAAAATAAATAAAATTGCAAACCATTAGTACAGCTAACTGAAAAAAGAATAGAGAAGACCCAAATAACAAAAATTATAATTGAAAAAGGTGATATTACAAATGATACCTCTGAAATACAAGGAATCATTAGGGACTACTACAAACAACTATATGCCAACAAATTTGAAAATCTGGAGGAAGTGGATAAATTTCTTGACACACACAAACTACCAAAACTGAGCCAAGAAGATGTAGAAAATCTGAACAGACAAATAACAATAAAAGAGATTGAAGCTGTCATCAGTGGGCTAGCAACAAAAAAAAAGCCCAGGATCAGATAGATTCACAGCAGAATTTTACCAAACATTCAAAGAGGAATTGACACCAATTCTTTA
>NW_007728418.1:183353-184513 GCF_000696425.1 Galeopterus variegatus | reverse complement strand
CAACTAAAAAAGAAAACTACAGGCCAATATCCTTGATAAATATAGACAGAAAAATCATCAATAAAATACTAGCTAACAGAATTCAGCAACACATGTGCAAAATTATACACCATGATCAAGTGGGATTCATCCCAGCGATGCAAGGTTGATTCGACATATGCAAATCAATAAATGTCATACACCATATCAATAAAATAAAACATCAGGACCATATGATCATCTCTATAGATGCTGAAAGAGCATTTGATAAAATTCAACACTCATTCATGATAAAGACTCTCTACAAGTTAGTTGGATGGAAAGTATCTCAACATAATTAAAGCCATATATGATAAACCCACTGCCAATATCATCCCAAATGGGGAAAAGCTGAAAGCTTTGCCTTTAAGAACAGGAACTAGAGAAGGATGCCCACTCTCACCACTCCTATTCAACATAGTGTTGAAAATACTAGCCAGAGCAATCAAAGAAGAGAAGGAAATGAAGGGCATCCAGATTGGAAAAGATAAAGTCAAGCTGTCCCTGTTTGCAGATGACATGATCCAATATATCGAATAGCCTAAAGCCTCTACAAAAAACTCTTGAAGTTGATAAATGATTTAAGCAAAGTTGTAGGATACAAAATCAACTCACAAAAATCAGTAGCATTTCTATTCTCCAATAGTGAACATGCAGAAAGGGAAATCAAGAAAGCTTGCCCATTTACAATAGCTACCAAAAAATTTAAATAATTAGGAATAGAATTAACCAAGGATGTGAAAAAAACTCTACAGACCAGTGCTGAGAGAAATGACAGAGGACACAAGAAGATAGAAAGATATCATATGCTCTTGGATTGGAAGAATCAACATTGTGAAAATGTCTGTACTACCTAAATGATATACAAATTCAATGCAATCCCCATCAGAATTCCAATAAAATTTTTCTCAGAAATGGAAAAAACTACCCAAGCATTTATATGGAATAACAAAATACCATGCATAGCCAAAGCAATTCTGAGCAGAAATAAAATAAAATAAAGCTGAAGGCATAACACTACCTGACTTTAAGCTATACTACAAAGCTATTATAACCAAAACAGCATGGTTCTGGCATAAAAACACACACTGATCAAGGGAATAGAATAGAGAATCCAGAAATCAACCCACACACCTACAGCC
>NW_007728418.1:181265-182386 GCF_000696425.1 Galeopterus variegatus | reverse complement strand
GAGAAAATGCTCAACATCACTCAGCATTCAGGAAATGCAAACCAAAATCACACTGAGATACCATCTCACCCTATTAGGATGGTTAATATCCAAAAGACTGTAAATGATGAATGCTGGCAAGGGTGCAGAGAAAAAGGAACACTCATACATTGTTGGTGGGACTGCAAAATAGTACAGCCTCTATGGAAAATGGTATGGAGTTTCCTGAAACAATTGCAGATAGATCTACCATGTGACCCAGCTATCCCACTGCTGGGAATTACCCAGAGGAATGGAAATCATCAAGTCGAAGATATGCCTGTTCTCCAGTGTTCATTACAGCTCTACTTACTATAGCTAAGAGTTGGAACCAGCCCAAATTCTGTCATCAGATGAGCGGATATGGAAAATGTGGTATTTCTACACAATGGAATACTACTCTGCTATAACAAAAGATTGAAATACTGCCATTTGCAACAACATGGATGGACCTAGAGATAATTATATTAAGTGAAACAAGTCAGGCACAGAAAGAGAAATATCACATGTTCTTACTTATTTGTGGGAGCTAAAAATAAATAAATAAATACACAAATAAAATGGTGGGGGGGGGAGGAAGAAGATACAACAATTACAATTCCTTGAAGTTGATATGACAAGCGAACAGATAGGAGGTTGTTGGGAGGGAGGAGGGAAGTGGGGGAGGGAGAGAGGGAGGTTTCAGTTATGGGCCACAATAATCAACCACATTGTAGATTGACAAAATAAAATAATATTAAAAAAAAGATATACTGAAAGGACTATACAGAAGAATGCTAGAATATCGATACAAAACCAGACAAAATTAAAATTAAGACAAAATTAACATAAATAAATTGATATATGACATGTGATAACAATCAAAAGAAACTTTACCTAGAAGACTACGAAATTTTATGTACATGACAGTATAGTCAGAAATTAATACAGTAAAAATTGGAAGCTTTGCAGTTTCACTGGAAACTGATAATTCAAGCAAATTAAAAAAATCCTTAAACCCAACACACTTTTTTTTACAAAACTGGCTGTAATTTCAAAGAAATAACAAGACACATTTGTACCCATAAAGCAACTAAAATAGATATTAGAACTTAAAAATATTT
>NW_007728418.1:177950-179825 GCF_000696425.1 Galeopterus variegatus | reverse complement strand
AAAAAAATCTCTTGGCAGAAATATCTCCTTCATTTCTGATTCAAGCCCATGTTCCTCCTTTAGTTGTCTTAGGTCTCCCTTTTCTTGGGTGTCCTTACTGTGTATTTGGTCTCTCTACAGCTATGTGTTTTCCAGCTGGCCTTTTGACTTTCTTGGTAGAGCATGAGTTCCCTCCAGACTTTCAGTCCTCAGGAAGTGATTTTTACCTTTTATTGCCTGACTCGTCTTCATGTAAATATTTTCTGCTATTTGCCTAAGCCTATTGAAGGTAAGCCTTTAGTCAAATGCAAATATTCCTCAATGCAGTCTGCTCTATGACCTCAATCTTCTCCAGACATATGTTCTCCAGAGCCCATTGCGCTCTGCTAACCCTGAAAAGCTGTTTATAATACCTTTTCTTAAATGTACATTTCCAAAGCAAAATTATTAACTTTTCTCCCAAATGGCAGTATCAACAACTTTTGTTCATACATATTAAAGGGTATCAAGTATTTGACATAAGTGTTCAGATCCCTTACCTCAGTGAGATGCAGGACTGTGACATCTCACTCTTNTAACAAGACACATTTGTACCCATAAAGCAACTAAAATAGATATTAGAACTTAAAAATATTTTAAAAAATTAAATATGCTTCAAAGCTGTAACATGTACTTAGAAATAAGTTTTCTAAAAAAAATTCGATTGACTGATTTTTTAAATCTAAAGGATTATTTGATATTTATTTATTTAATTTCATCTTAATCATTTGATCCTTTATTTCAACATGACAAGATCATTTTACATATTAACCCTATAACCACTGTAATTTTTATTCTTCCATGATTTTTGCCAGTTTTTACATTATACACATGGCTTCTATGCATTTGAGTCATTTATAAAATTAGTGAATCTGTCAGTATGAAAGACAGAGAATTAAATTATTCCTGTATCCAACTAGTACTGGAACAATGCAGTAACACTTCCAGATAGCAGAGATTTGTATTTTAATTATCTTTTAAAATTCTATATATTTGTATACCATCTAATGTAGTAGTAATGCAGCTTCCCTTGTAAGCATATGCCTGAATATGGAAATAAACTTTTTTATTATTCATAACATGACTGAGAAAAGATTGACACATTAGAAATAGAATAAGACGTTGCAAAAGGGTTAAGAGAGCAAAGAAGAAATAAAAAGTGACAGAACATAATCCTTTGACTCGCAGGTATAACTTGTTTTTTGAAGCACACAGAAATTTCTTTGCTTATGTAAGATACAACAAAGAATAAATCGAAATTTTCATAACACTGACTTTCTAGTCTCTCATCTCCCCTACTCATACACCACAAACTTCACCTCAAAGGAGTGACCTCAAACAGCCAGATTCATCAGTGAAGGCCAAAAAAGGACAGATTATTTTATCTTACACAAAATTGTATAGTTGATTTTTCCAATTTTATACACTTCATCAAAATAGCTATAGCTCAAGAGACTAAAATGATAACAATATTCACTCTAAAAGGGTTCCAGTCATATGGTCATGGAGAGAATGGTTCAAGAAACATTGTGCACTATTTTCTAAAGGTCTTCATTTTCTTTTACATCCCAATATAAGACTTTGACTTAGGTAGTAAGGGGCTGAATACAAATCCCCACTGAAGTCAAGCTCTAAAGTGTGGGTTAGAGCAAGATCTTCCCCTCTCTGGGCCTCGGTTTTCTTATCTGCAAAATGGTGTGGTTTGATTATATTAGGTATCAGATTTTTTGTTACTTTTATGTTACTTTAGTCTTTTGCCATCTGTTCAGAGCTTGGGTCCCTATACAATTCAGAAAAACATTATTCTCTCTGTATGTATTAGCTATTTAGAAATTTCTTTTTTCTTTTTTAAAAAAA
>NW_007728418.1:175980-177029 GCF_000696425.1 Galeopterus variegatus | reverse complement strand
TGTAAGCAATATCAGGCATTTTTGATTTGTTAGTGTAACTTATATCTTGCCATAAAATGGTACTGACATTTTAACTCACAGTAGAGGGAAAAAAGAATGTCAGAACATACACATAAGATGAAAGAATGAGCATGTTGTACTTGGAACAACAGAAAGTTTCTGATTTGTTTAGAGCATAAGAGATGTGTAGAGAAGTTTTATATAATAAGGTTAAAATGACAGTGTGGTAAACATTATCACAAGTTTAGTCTCAAAGAGTTTTTGTTAATATTAAAATGAAAGGTGAGCTTTCAAAGGCTGTATTTGAGGAGAGTAGCATAATCAGATTTGTGTTCCAGAATGAACACAAAGAGCATCAGTATAAGTTAAAAAGACAGGAGGTGTGAAAAAATTGAGATATGAACTGAGGTAGTGACAAAGGAGTGGAGAAAAAGGCACGGTGGACTTGATAACCATCTTTTATGAAGGTGTTAAAGAGAAGGCTAGGGGAATAAAGAGGGTGGGACCATGTCTTATAGTTTGGTAAATGAGTAGGTGGTGATTAATTAGCATAAGTTGAAAATAGTAAAGAGATGCAACAAGGGGAAACATTGTTTCAACTTTAGAAGGGTTGAGTTTAAAACTTTAAAGTAAGAATTTTAAGTTTAGGAGAATGCTGAGATGTAGAGGTATAGGATTTGCAAAGTAGTTGAAACATAAAGACAGTCCTTGTTAATAATGCCTGTGTCCATAAAATGAAGGCCAGTCTTTACGGGTATGTAATTTAGATGTCACTATTATTACCAAAGTCACCACATCATTTACTTCTTCATAACAAAGACAACTAAATCTGTAAAGGCAGTGATTCATTTGACTCCTAAAATTTAAATTTCTTCCTTAAGGTCCATATTATTCAAGTGTTCTCAGCATACAGTAAATAGCACATTTGTACAGTTACTTTTAACTATACAGCTTAAAATAACTTAATGGAAGAGTTTAAAAAATATAGTGAGTGAAGAAAAATTATATATTAAAAATATCAAATAATGTATGAGACTAAAGTATTTGTC
>NW_007728418.1:173278-174375 GCF_000696425.1 Galeopterus variegatus | reverse complement strand
TTGCCATTTCTTCCCTTAGAAGCTTCACACAAGTCATTTCTATCTATAGAGTCCTGGCTTATAAGCACATTTATTTCGTCTTCTATATCCCAAGTTTGCTAAATCACAACTACCCAGCCCAGATCATATTTGTCATATTTGTTTATTATCAGGAACCTATCTTTTTTCTAGCTACTACTTTATGTTGTAGTTCTCCCAGGATATATCTAGGTAGCCTCAATTACATACCAAGTAGGCACATTAGAGTATACCCCCAAACAGACAAATTTTCTCCCTGAGAAAAATTCAGGGATGAGCTCTTAAAATAACATTTCCCTCTTAGATCTAATATTTATAATAGATTATTCATCACTCTCATTATGTGGCATATTGAATAAAATTTCTCTCACTTTGTGAAGGTCTATTAGGTTTCCTTCTCCCTAAATATGCTCAAAACTGAGAAATACACATGGCCCACTTCAATGATTGCTATTTTATTTTGTGTTTCTACTTCAAGAAATGTTCTTTAAGCAATTCACCAAAAAAATATAAAAGTGGTTGTATGGTTTCAAGAATAAATTTTACGTTTTTAAAAATTGTGATAAATATGAAATATCTTGGAGTTGTGACAGAGGTGCTTGTTTGGGGAATAACAAAAAAAGAAACCATCTCTTGGAAAGCATAGAGTGTAGGAATAGAGCACATGTGAGAAATGGTGAAAAAGAAATGAATTTCCTGACAATCCTGCCTAAAGTTAATGTTACTAGTGCATACTGAAAGTATTGTGGCTTTGTATTGTTCCATCTACTTGAAGTATTTTATGGTAAGAAAGAATCAGGGTTATACCCTGACATCAGAACTACCTCATCTAAGAAAGACATTATGAATAAGTCTTCTCAGTATAAGAAGGTATTGCACTGTGGAGAATCTTGTCAATCTACCAAAAAAAAAAAAAAAAGAAAGAAAGAAAAAAAAACTGACAAAAAATTGATGAAGACCAAAATCTCTAGGAAGAACTATAATTGCAGCAGAAGTCCATGAGACAGTCCTCTTAAAAAAAAAAAAAATGAGCCAGTTCTCAGAGAGAATAGCAGTAACTGAATAAACACTTGAGTTCT
>NW_007728418.1:170963-172437 GCF_000696425.1 Galeopterus variegatus | reverse complement strand
AAAAAAAAAATGAGCCAGTTCTCAGAGAGAATAGCAGTAACTGAATAAACACTTGAGTTCTAAAGATTAAGGTTTACATAAAAATGGACTTATATGTGGAAGCTAAGAAAAACTGGTGAGCTTATACAAGTAGAGAATAGCAATGTGGTTACTAGAGGCTGGGAAGTGTATGGGGAGTGGAGTTAGGGAGAGGCTGGTTAGCAGATACAAAATTACAGCTAGATAGGAAAAATAAGTTCCGGTGGTCTACAGTAGTGCTAGGTGTCTGTAATTAACAATAATTTATCATATGTTTTCAAATGTCTAGAAGAATAAGTTTTTGTGATGATGGATATGTTAATTACTCTAATTTGATCATCACACATTGAATACAAGTATTGAAATATAATTCTACATTCTATAAACATGTGCAATTATTATGTTTCAATTTAAAAAATGTTAAAGTAAAATAGAAAACAAAGAAATGGAGTTACTTTCTGGGAGCTATCCATGGTACTGACCACCCAAATGCAAACCTATTTGGCATAAAGGAGACCTTAACGTCTCCAAGAAAACTATATATGCTAGTGTTTGTTTGTTTGTTTATATTTTTAGCAGAAAAATTTTTATGTGTCTACTAGCAAAAACTCATGCTTATAACAGAGTTGGGGCTCAGTAAAATATTTTGAAAGAATGAATAAGAATATAATGGAAACTGAGCCTGAGGGCTCTTTATCCATATGAAAGAAAAACAGGACACAGATAATAAAACATGCTAGGTCATCATGCAGTAACACATCCCTAATAATCAAATAGTTTAATGAAACATTAATTTCCCATGATTGCTGCAACAAATTGGAAAAGATCGGAGGATTAAATCAACAAACATTTATTCTCTCACATTTCTGGAAGCTAGAAGTCTGAAATCATTTTTACTGGGACAAGGTCAGGGAATTGGAAGCCCCATGCTCCTTCTGGAAGCTTTTGGGGAGAATTGGTCCTTATCTGTCATCTTGAGGTGGCTGTTAGCATTTATTTGGTTGTGGCTACATAAATCCAATATTTGCCTCCCTGGTCACATTGCTTTCTTCTCATTGTCTCTGATTAATCTCCTTCTGCTTTTATTTCTTTTTTATTCTTTTAAATTTTTTATTTTTTTTAAATTGCTGTGAAATTCTCATAATATAAAATTAACTACTTTAAATTGTACAGTTTACTGACATTTAGTAAATTCATGATGTTATGCAACCATTACATCTATTTAATTCCAAAACATTTTATTGCCCCCATAGAAGACTTATACCCATTAGGCAGTAACTTCCCCATTTCCCTTGTCCTCTGCACCTTGTAAGCACTAATTTGATTTTGTCTATATGAATACACCTATCCTGGATATTTCAAGTAAAACATTCATCAAATATGTGACCTTTTATGCCTGGTTTCTTATATTTAGCATAGTGTTTTTGAGGCTAATCAACATTGTAGAATGTATCAG
>NW_007728418.1:168718-170200 GCF_000696425.1 Galeopterus variegatus | reverse complement strand
CTGCACCTTGTAAGCACTAATTTGATTTTGTCTATATGAATACACCTATCCTGGATATTTCAAGTAAAACATTCATCAAATATGTGACCTTTTATGCCTGGTTTCTTATATTTAGCATAGTGTTTTTGAGGCTAATCAACATTGTAGAATGTATCAGAACTTCATTCCTTTTATGGGTAAACAATATTCCATTGTATACCATTCATTAGAGGATGGATATTTGGGTTCTTTCCATTCTGCTTGGGCTTGACAAAAGCCACATATTTACTTAAAACTTATTTTAATGATATGTTAATGTATTGATCTCCTATTTTGTCCCAGGTACATATGGCTTACTTTTAATTTTCATAATCTTGTGAATACAAGTTTTAGTTATCAATAACTAAATTAGGATTTAGTTTACATAGCTTGCCAAATATTATAAATAGTAATAGTTTGCACCAAAATTCAAACTTAGATCTATCTCTACTTAAATCCTATCCTCTCTCTTACGTGGTTATAACATGCATAGTCTTAGCAGAATAGAGGGCTTGGATATAAAAGAATGGGAAAATGCATTAGTCATGAATTTTAAGACAAATTGAGATATTCTGTTATGTAAAGTTTGTTATTTTTTTTTGTTATACAAGGACTGAAAAGTTCCTTCACTCTTGAGATATTGAGATCATGAATAACAGAGTGGNTCAAACTTAGATCTATCTCTACTTAAATCCTATCCTCTCTCTTACGTGGTTATAACATGCACAGTCTTAGCAGAATAGAGGGCTCGGATATAAAAGAATGGGAAAATGCATTAGTCATGAATTTTAAGACAAATTGAGATATTCTGTTATGTAAAGTTTGTTATTTTTTTTTGCTATACAAGGACTGAAAAGTTCCTTCACTCTTGAGATATTGAGATCATGAATAACAGAGTGGTATTATGGACAAGGGTATACGCTTGTTTTTTAGGTCACACTGAGCTCTGGTTCTGACATGTAGAGAAAATAGTCCAGTGAAGAATGGAGAATGTAAGACACTTTTGGGATGAGGGGCATATTTAACTATATATACAGATGAAACGGTACAGATTGATAATATCAACAGTACAAACATTTTTGTAGAAAAAGTCAATGGTTTACTTAGATGTTTATGACTTGCTTGTTCTCATCTGGGGACATTTTAATGAAACTTCCAATATGACCCATACTTTATACCCACAGTGATTAAAGCAATGGCTGGCAGTCTGAGTCTTTTGAGCATGCAAGAACTACCCAGAAATCTTCATATGTAATTCCAATTAGCACTTCTGCATTTTCTGACTGTAATATTCATCATAATCAAAACTAACATAACCTGTAGTATTTTATTAAATTAAGTATCAAATTACAAACATAGTTTAAGTCATGTGCATTTTATTGCATTTGTATTCTCTATGATGTGTATATGGTAACAACTGAAGTTGTATCTTAAAGTGTATCATAAAGCAAAATTCTCTATTGT
>NW_007728418.1:165882-167525 GCF_000696425.1 Galeopterus variegatus | reverse complement strand
CAGAACTGTTCAGAAATATTTAAAATGAGTCAAAATTAACCATTTTAGAATATCAATAATTATTTTTTCTTATTGTTATTCTTTAATTAAGTTTAATCTATATACTCTGGTAAAGTGGAATAGATAATTTGATCTTTTATAAATAAGCACCATTTTTTTTCCCTGAGACACATTAACTCAGAATATTACTTTTCTCCTTAAGATTTAGTGATATGCTAATAAGCAGCCAAATGACTAGAATAAACCATTAAAGTTATTAAGTTATTATCTTTTTAAAAAATTCACCCACCAAGTATAGGCTAGGCAGAGAATTAGGTCTAGAAATTTGCATAGGGGTGCCATTGAATATTTGGCTGGAAAGAAGTCAGCATGCAGAGGGTAGAATCTAATTCTGCTGGATAAGAATAACTTACAGGAAAAAAAATAATGGGGTTGCTGTATAAAAAATCAATTACCAGAGCAAATACAGTTCTAGCAATCATTTATGTTCCTCCAATTTAGAGTGGAGAAACCTCACTGATTATACAGGACATTAGGTAGAAATTGCAGAAGGCCACATGAAGAAGTGGGAATAAATTAGCTCTAAAATAAAGGCTAAAATTTAACTTTCCAAAAAAGGCATTAAAAAGAAACCAAAAAGGATTGCACTAATCAGCAAGTACATAACTGCCTGCCAGAAAATTCCAACATACTTTTAAAGAAATGCGACAAAATCTTGCACTCAACAAGACAACATTCACAATGTCTGTTATCCAATTAAAAATTACTATATAAAAGCTGAAGCAGTAGCATATCACCAATAGCTAGAAAAAAAGTAATGTATAAATAGAAATAGACAGATGATAAAATTATCAGCCAGAGTTACCAAAGTAGGCATAGTAAATATGCTTTATATGCTCAGTTATTTGGAAGAAAACATGAACATGAGGCCAAAAAGAGAAGATATAAAAAAGAAGCAGATGGAACGTCTAGAGATGAAAACTATAATAGCTGAGAGGAAAAACAGACTATATATCTGAAAGGAAAATAGTATTCATTAGTATTTGATGAAATAATGGCTGAAAATATGACAAACTTTGTAAACAAATATCGAAGAAATTGAGTGAAATTCAATCAGAAGAAAAATAAGAAAAACCCCATCAACACGTGTAATATTTAAATGTCTGAAAAGCGTTGATGAAGACAAAATATTAAAGGTAGAGAAATAAAACATACAGAGAGAAAAAGAAGAGAATGGCATCAGACTTCTCTTCAGAAACAATGCAAGCTAGAAATCAACGGAGTGACATTATTAAAATGCTAAAAGAAAAAAATTTCAACCTAGAAATCTATTTCTAGCAAATACATTGGTAAAAATAAGAAAAAATGTACGGGGGCGAAGTAAAGACTAATTTTAAAAAATAGAAGCTAAAGGACTAAAGGACTTAATTACCCGTAGATGTGCCCTATAACATACATTGAGAAGCTTCTTCAGGTAGAAGGAAAATGAAACCATACAGTAATTTATATCAAAACAGTACAGGTTTTAAAGATCACTGGAAATGGTAAATATGTAGTTACATAAAAATAATTTTGTTATTATTATAAATCTCTAAGATAATTAAATATCTAACAGAAGTAAAATACATGACAACCATAGGAAA
>NW_007728418.1:163674-165500 GCF_000696425.1 Galeopterus variegatus | reverse complement strand
GTTCTTCAGGTAGAAGGAAAATGAAACCATACAGTAATTTATATCAAAACAGCACAGGTTTTAAAGATCACTGGAAATGGTAAATATGTAGTTACATAAAAATAATTTTGTTATTATTATAAATCTCTAAGATAATTAAATATCTAACAGAAGTAAAATACATGACAACCATAGGAAAAAGAATGAGAAAGGAGAAATGAAAGTACACTGTTGTAAGGATATGCATATGTGACATGGCGTAAAATAATTTTACATAAGACTATAAGAAGTTAAAGATGTAAATGTAAATGTAAAATAACTAGAAAAGTATTACTAAGTAGCCAATAACGGAGAAAAAGTAGAATAAAAAATGCTCAATTTATTCTGAAAACAGGAAAATGGGAAAAAAAGAGAAATGAATATGTAGCCTAAAAAGAAAATCTATAGCAAAATATAGATTTAAAACCAAACATAGCAACAATTACATTAAATATCAATAGGCTTAAAAATCTATTTGAAAAGCAGAGTTTGTAAGATTGGATAAGCAACGTCTAACTATATATTTTTGACAAGGAACATACTTTAAATATACAGACAGATAAATCAAAAGTAAAATAAATGGAAAAAGCATGGAATAATCAAAAGAAAGCTGCAATAGTTTTTAGTATCAAAGTAGACTTTAGAATATTAAGAAAGCCCCTTTCATAAAGATAAAGGTGTCAATTCATTCCAAAGATATAAAAGTTCTAAGTGTGTCTACATCTAAAAAATGTTTGAAATACATGAAGCAAAAACTAATGCATAAAATCATACACAGTAACTCTTCATACCACAAGGGAATTAAATTCAAAAATTAATGAGAGAAAGGTCTTTGGAAATTCTTAAAAATATGGAATCAAACTACGCACTTGTAAATAACTCATGGATCAATGAAGACATAATAAAAATAGAAATATTTTCCTTATATATATGTGTGTGTATATATACATAACAAAATAAAAACAAAGCATTTCAGAAATTTGTGAGATGCAGGTAAAGTATTTAGAGGGAAATCAATAGCACTTAAAGCTTAAATTAGAGAAGAATAACATAAAAATCACTTCCACATTAAGAGACAAATTTTAAAAAAGATGTTTTAAACACAAAAGAAGCCAAAGTTATGGAATAAACATAAGAGCAGAAATCAAAGAGATAGAAAACATAATTCAATAGGAAAAAAGTATCAGTGACATCAAAAGCTGATTCTTGGAAAAAGTCACTAAAATGGGTGAATCTATAGTCAGACTAATCTGTTGGGATTTTTAAAAAGACACAAACTACTAAAATCAGCAATGGAAGAGGAAACAACATTATAGATTCTACTGATAAAAAAAGAAATAAGGAAGGAAGGAATTACAAACGTGCTTTAGGAAACTTTTGAAAATAATGCACATGTTCATTATTTTCATTGCTGTATTTCATACATGTGTACATGTGCTAAATCTTGTGAAACTATAAACTTTAAATGTGTGCAGTTTATTGTATGTCAATTACATTACATATTACTCATTAACGATTACAGTTATTTCTATATAGTAAAAAGTATCGCTGTACATATGTTGATGTATGTGTGTGTATGTGCACATGTATGTATTGTGTGTCAATAAACATACATTTCAATTTTCTAACTTTCTTGTAGTATTTATTTCTGAAAGATTTCTTGCTATCACTACCAATAATACATGCTTTCTACTTAATTACTTTTATTATATATTACAATGTAGTGTCATAGCTTGAATTTTGTTTTTGACCTGACAATATTAATTAACATAATTAATATTCTAGTGTGTGTGTATATATATATATAT
>NW_007728418.1:162241-162827 GCF_000696425.1 Galeopterus variegatus | reverse complement strand
TATATATATATATATGACTGAAATATTGTTTATATTTATAAAATAGAAATTTTATTATTGCATATGGCTGTTCCAGTAAATAATATATACTCATTGGGCATTTATGTGATGCAAACAATGCTAATTTAACCTATGAAACACCATTAGAGGGAGTGATTTTCATTATTTGACTTTAAAATTGAAGATACTGAGACCAAGAGAGGTGAAGTAATTGCACTAGGCCAAATAGCTGATAAATATTAGCAATCAAGTCATGTGGACTCAAGGCCTACACTGCCATCACCACTAAGCTGAATGCCCATGTCTGGATATGTTAGCTGGGTTGCAACTTGTGGCAAGAATTTAAAATCATGAAATATTAATGAAAATTGATCACATTCAAGAAATATTTGCAGAATGTGATGTATTTCATATGCTGTTCTTGATCTGAGGACCTAGAAATATGTTATCTTGCTAGGCACAGAATGAGTGATAAATGCTTAATATGCATATACACAAAATCTTTGTGTGTGTGTGTTTTTAATAAAACAAGCAATTACTCAAACTGTAGTACCACCAAATGATAAACCTGTGAACTTGGGAAAGT
>NW_007728418.1:160816-161979 GCF_000696425.1 Galeopterus variegatus | reverse complement strand
CGTCGGGAGGGCAAGGAAGTGCGGACTGGGCTGACTGTCACTCCACCGCACCCTGGGCTCCGGCCCCAGGTAAACGTCCTGTTACCGGGAGGCAGATACCATCTCTGCGGTCACCAGTTTGGAAAAATGCCTAACCGATATCTTGTTAGGAATAGTGTGGTCAGAGAGGTCCCGATTTCTCTTGAACCTGCTGGAGAGCTGACTGCGGGTGGACACTGGAGTCGGCCCATGCCAGGGGGATTCAAAGGGGAACCATGTGCTGCAGGCTCCTCCCCCGAGGAACTCACGCTCTGGTGTGGGAGATAAGACAATTACACAAATAACCATGATACCAGGAGGAAGGTGATAAGTCCCGAGAAAGATCTACACAGTGCTACAAAGGCACCCAGAGCAACCAGTCATCTGCAGTTAGCAGAAACCTGGTAGACTTCCTGGGCGAGGCGGTGCCGAGCAGGGTCTTGAAGGCCCAGCCGATAGATGAGGGTTGCAGAAGACATGTCCCAGCCCAGCCCAGTGCACACAGAGCGGGGAGACATCAGGCTATGAAGGCGGAGAATCAACAGAAACCACACACCCTGTGGGGCTGCCAGGGCATGATCCAGCAGCCCGGGCCAGAGTGCTTGGAACAGGGAGAAGTCCTGCACGGGCAGTGGAAGCTCAGCAGAGACCACACACCCTGCGGTCCCGCCCTGTGAACCAGCAGTCCAGCAGAGTCCAAGCTGACCAGAGAGGTGGCTCCCCGGAGAGGCCCAAGACCCGAGGCAANTTCTTTATAGCACTTTGTGAAGATTGGAATTTAATAAATGCAATGTTCATTCAACTTGCCTAGTTCAAAGTAAATAGAATTAGAAGTCCACATTTGGACTCAAAAGCATGAGGAAATTTGATGTAACTTTTCCTAGTTGCTGTTTTTTGGTTGTCCATTTTCACAGCATGTGTTTTATTTACTTAGTTAATAAAAATATACCTATCTTAGCATTTATTTTCTTTATTATTTTCACCTCTTAGTACTTAAAAATTTCACAACAGCTGTGATGGTCATTCACTTCTAAATGTAGTATCTAAAGTGCCCTCTGCTGGTGGCGTGGGGCATCCTGGCCAGCGTCGGGAGGGCAAGGAAGTGCGGACTGGGCTGACTGTCACTCCACCGCACCCTGGGCTCC
>NW_007728418.1:129834-158919 GCF_000696425.1 Galeopterus variegatus | reverse complement strand
AAAGTAAAGCTGGAGGCATAACACTACCTGACTTTAAGCTATACTACAAAGCTCTAATAACCAAAACAGTATGGTACTAGCACAATAACAGACACACTGATCAATGGAATAGAATAGAGAATCCAGAAATCAACCCACACACTTACTGCCATCTGATCTTTGACAAAGGCACCAAGTCTATGCACTGGGGAAGGGACTGCCTCTTCAACAAATGGTGCTGGGAGAACTGGATATCCATATGCAGGAGAATGAAACTAGGCCCATACCTCTCACCATATAGGAAAATCAACTCAAAATGGATTAAGGATTTAAATATTCACCCTGAAACAATAAAAATTCTTAAAGAAAACATAGGAGAAACATTACAGCAAATAGGACTGGACACAGACTTCATGAATACGACCCCAGAAGCACAGGCAACCAAAGGCAAAATAAACAATTGGGATTATATCAAACTAAAAATCTTCTGCACAGCAAAAGAAACAATTAACAGAGCTAAAAGACACCCAACAGAGCCCTGGGAAATGCAAATCAAACCCATACTGAGATGCCATCTCACTCCAGTTAGGATAGCTAACATCCAAAAGACTGAGAATGATAAGTGCTAGAGAGATTGCAGAGATAAAGGTACTCTCATCCACTGTTGATGGGGCTGCAAAATGGTGCAGCCTTTATGGAAAATGATATGGAGGTTCCTCAAACAATTACAGATAGATCTACCATATGACCCAGTGATTCCACTGCTGGGAATATACCCAGAGGAATTGAAATCAGCATGCTGAAGGGATACCTGTACTCCAATGTTTATTGCAGCTCTATATAGAATAGCCAAGAGCTGGAACCAGCCCAAATGTCCATCATCTGATGAGTGGATGAGGAAACTGTGGTACATCTACACAATGGAATACATCTCTGGTATAAAAAAGAATGAAATATTACCTTTCACAATAACATGGATGGACTTAGAGAAAATTATATTAAGTGAAACAAGTCAGGCACAGAAAGAGAAATAACACATGTTCTCACTTATTTGTGGGAGCTAAAAATTAATAAATAAATAAACACACAAACAAATAAAGGGTGAAGGGAAGAAGACAGAATAACTAAAAAAATTCCTTGAATTATTTAAGCCAAATGCACAGATATGATGTGGTGGTGGGGGGGGAGGGAAGAGGTGGAGAAGAACGGGTAAAAGGGCATGAAAACGAAGTACAATGTATTCTGAGAAGTAAAATTAAATTAATTTAAATTAAAAATAATAATAAAAAATAAAATAGTATATGTGGAGAACCCTAGAGAGTAAATAGTGAAACTAACACAAATAATACAAAAATTTATCATGAATATATCATGAAGCAGAATATAAGATTAACAATCAGAAAACAAAAGCTGTCATATATACAAACATTAATCAGGTAGAGGAGAAAATCTAGTTTATAAGAGCACAAATCTTATGAAATAATTTCAGATGAACTTAAGTGTTAAAAAAAAACTTTGTGACATTACTGAAAGATAGGATGGTAACAAATGCAAAGTCACCCTTATGTTAATTAATAAATCAAATTCAACCCAAATAAAAACACTGTTTCATTTTTAAATCAGACTGGACAGGTTGCTAATAAAATTGCCATAGAAAAACTAACTTTTAAGAATAACCATAGAAACACTTAAAACAGAAAGCTATGATGGGGTACTAGTCTGCAAGATATACAATAAAACTTCAGTACTTAAAATAGTACATTACTTGTGCATGAGTAAACAAAGAAAACAGGGGAATGAATAAGATAAAAATGCAAAGGACAAAAGAATGTAGCTTTACCTTTTCTGTAAGAAAGAAATAAGAAAATATATGTGTACATATGTAATATACAAAGTATATATGTATATGTATAAAATAACATATGTATAATTATATATTAGCATGAAATATATATTTATATGCATTAAATACACATACGTATGTACATATTTGCTCATTTGTGCAAAAAAAGAAAAAAACAGAAAAAGTAAACAACAACAACAACAAAAACCCAGTAAAGATAAACCAGAAATAAATGAGACTGGTTTCCTCTGGGTAGAAATGTATTGAAAATGATGGAGATATTAAAATGGGACAGAATGTTTTCAATGAGTGTGTTAAATACCCTGAGTAGATCATCACACATTATATACATGTATTGAAATATAACTGTCACCCATAAATATGTATAATAATTATGTTTCAGTAAAAAATTAAAAAATATAATATGGTGGAGAATGGAACCAAGAAAGTGACCTTTAATGTAAATGTGTAAGATACAGCTATCTGAAATGCATTTTAAATCAGCCATTCTAACTGCTTATTAACAGCTTTGAAGAAATGTTTTAAGAGAAGGCTTTAAAACTAGAGTCTAAAAGGAATTTTTTGGATTACTTGTATATTTTATACCATCCTTAATAATCTAGAGCTCTGTGTCATCTAAAGGTACAAATGAACTAGCAAAACTCCCAAACTCCGAAATCAGCTTTTTCATAGCTGGCCATATACATTTAATTTAGATTTTTCTTGAGATTTAATTTATCATATTTTTTTATACCTGCCATTGTAATTTGGTTATATTCTGGCTCAATTTTCTAAATTTATTTCTTAAAATTTACATCCATGTGTAAATGTTTGATTTAAAAAGGAAATTTTCATTGAAACATTTTTCTCTTCACCCAATCTCCAGAGAAATGGTACTGTGCAAAGGTAATAAGTAAGGTAGAGTCAAAACAAACAAACAACACCGAGATTGCTGCTGAAGTTCTATTCCTGATAAAAGAGATAAAATTCTTGAGACAAGAATAATGTTATTCAGAAGATTTTCTAAATAAGGATGGTTTGGGCAATGGTGAAAATTATAGGAATCATTTTGAACTAGTTTTTCTCTTCTTTGAATTTAAAAATCAAGCCGTTAAAATTAACAGTTACGGTGTTAACAGTGAATGCCTGTTAAAATGAAGCAGTTAATCACCAAGAGCAGCATATTAAAACTGTTAATTTGTAGGTCTGAACCTTCCTTTTAATTAGAGATGTAGGAAAAGTTTCCTGTTCAAAGCAAATCTGAGATCTCGTGGCTCGGTCATACTTGCAAAATATCACAAAGAAAAGTCCTTTTGGAGGGAGAGTCAGGGTGATAAAGGGAAATTTGAGTGTTTGATTTAGGATTAAGCTTCCCTTCTACTACCGCTCCCCCCAAGCCCCCAGCCTTTAAAAGTAACCTATAACAGAATAGCAATGCTTTTGATTTCTGGAAAGTGACAAAAGTCATCAAACTGAGTAAGCATTCTGCAGAGTGAGTGGGTTGCATCTGGTTGACATAAATATTTAAAAGGGAAAGCAAATAAGGCACTTCTAGTACCAAGATCTAAAAAGCTAGCATCAGAGAGGGAGCTCTGGGGGCTAGGGAATTGTTGATAATAATGTATTTGATGTGAAAGTATTCTGGTCCCTGAGGCCAGCTTCTCAAAGTAGTGCCTCCGTGTTTCTACTATTACCCAGGGAAGGTCTGAAAATCAGAGGTTCTTTGACCATTGCAAATAGAGATTCTGATTCAGTAAGTGAGGGGAGCCAGGAATTGCATTTTAGTGTGCATCCTAGGAGTTGTTTATGCAAGTGCTTCAGAAGCTGACTTTAAGAAATGCTTCCTTTGACTCACATCCTCAAGAATGCTTTTAGCCTCCAATTTTGGTGAATTCTACCTGTATGAATGACAAGAGCCAGAAGAAATCAGAGGGCACTTTATTTTTTTTTAATTTTATTTTGTTGATACACATTGTGGTTGATTAATGTTGCCCCTTACCAAAACCACCCTCCCTCCCTCCCTCCCGATCCCATTTGTTTATTTTACTTTCAGTTGCCTGTGCTTTTGGGGTCATATTCATGAATTCTGTACCCAATCTACTTTCTGGAGTGTTTCCCTTATGTTTTCTTTAAGGAGTTTTATTGTTTCAGGATGTATATTCAATTCTTTAATCCATTTTGAGTTGATTTTGGCATATGTTGAAAGGTACAGGTCTAGTTACATTCTGCTACATATGAGTATCCAGTTTTCCCAGCACCACTTGTTGAAAAGGCAGTCTCTTCCCCAGTATGTAGATTTGCTGCCTTTGTCAAAGATCAGATGGCTGTAAGTGTATGGATTGATTTCGGGGTTCTCTATTCTATTCCATTCATCTGTGTGTCTATTTTTATGCCAGTATCATGCTGTTTGGGTTAGTATAGCTTTGTAATGTAGTTTAAAGTCAGGTAGTGTTATGCCTCGAGCTTTTTTTTTTTTTTTGCTCAGGATTTCTTTGGCTTTGTGTGGACTTTTATTGTTCTTTATAAATGTCTGGATAGCTTTTTCCATCTCAGGGAAAAATGTCATTGGAATTTTGATGGGGATTGCATTGAATCTTTAGATCACTTTGGGTAATATGGACATTTTCACCATGTTAATTCTTTGAATACAAGAGCATGGGATATCTTTCCATCTTCCTGGGTCTTCTTTAATTTCTCTCAACAGTGGTTTGTAGTTCTCTTCATAGAGATTTTTCACTTCTTTGGTCAGCTTTATTCCTAAAAATTTTATTCTTTTGGTGGCTACTTTAAATGGGCTAGCTTTTTTGATTTCTTTTTCTGCATGTTCAGTGGTGGAGTGTAGAAATGCTGATGATTTTTGTGTGTTGATTTTGTATCCTGCAACTTTGCTGAAAATACTTATCAACTCTAGGAGTTTTTTTCATAGAAGCTTTAGGCTGTTCAATATATAGGATCATATCATCTGCAAAAGGGATAGCTTGACATCATCCTTTCCAATCTGAATGCCCTTTATTTCCTTCTCTTCTCTGATTGCTCTGGCTGGTACTTCCAACACTATGTTGAATAGGAGTGGTGAGAGTGGGCATCCTTGTCTGTTCCGTTCAAGGTGATATTGGCAGTGGGCTTATTGTATATGGCATTAATTATGTTGAGATACTTTCTGACTATGCCTGACTTGTAGAGAATCTTTATCATGAAAGGATGTTGAATTTTCTCAAATGATTTTTCAGTGTCAATAGAGATGATCATGTAGTTTTTGTGGTTGAATCGGAGAGGTGAGAGTGAGCATCCTTGTCTAGTTCCTGTTTTTCAGGGAAAAGCTTTCAGCTTTTCCCCGTTCATCGTGATATCATATATGGCTTTAATTATGTTGATATCCTTCCTGTCTATGCCTAACTTGTAGAGAGTCTCTATCATGAAAGGATATTGAATTTTGTCAAATGCTTTTTCAGCATCATTAGAGGTGATCGTGTGGTTTTTGTCTCTGCTTTTATTAATGTGGTGTATCACATTTATCGATTTGCATATGTTGTACCACCTTTACATTCCTTGGATGAATCTCACTTTATCATGGTGTATAATTTTCTGTATGTGTTGCTGTATTCTGTTAGCTACTAATTTATTGAGGATTTTTGCATCTATATTCATCAAGGATATTGGCCAGTAGTTTTCTATTTTTGATGCATCTTTGTCTGGTTTTAAAATCAATTTAATATTTGCCTCATAGAATGTGTTTGGGAGAATGGCTGCTGTTTCAATCTTTTTAACAGTTTGTAGAGTATTGGTGTCAGTTCCTCTCTGAAGATTTGTTAGAACTCTGCTGTGAACCTGTCCGGTCCTATGCTTTTCTTTGTTGGGAGCTTTCTGATGACAGCTTCAATCTCTTTTATTATTATTGGTCTGTTCAGATTTTCTATATATTCTTGCATCAGTTTTCGTAGCTTGTATGCATCCAGAAATTTATCCATTTCCTCCAGATTTTCAAATTTGTTGGCATATAGTTGTGTATAGTAGTCTCTAATGATTTCTTTTATTTCTGAGGTGTCAGTTTAATTTCACCTTTTTTATTTCTAATTTTTGTTATTTGGGTCTTCTCTCTTCTTAGTCTTGCTAAAGGTTTATAGATTTTATTAATATTCTATTAATACTACTATTAATATTTTAAAAGAATCAACTTTTTGTTTCATTCATCTTTTGTATTGTTTTTCATGTTTCTATTTCATTTAGTTCTGCTCTGATCCTAATTATTTCTTTCTGTCTACTAAATTTAGGTTTGGATTGTTCTTGTTTTTCTAGATCATTAAGGTGAAGTGTTAGGTTATTTATTTGCTATCTTTCCATTCTTCTGAAGTAATCATTTAATGCAATAAATTTTCCCCTTAAAACTGCTTTTGCAGTATCCCACAGGTTTTGGTATGATTTGTAATTATTTTCATTAGTTTCAAGAAATTTTTTGATTTCCTGTTTAATTTCTTCTTGGACAAATCTGCACCATTTTTCAGTCAAATTTTTTGATTTCCTGTTTAATTTCTTCTTGGACCCAGATGTCATTAAGTAGAATGTTGTTTAATTTCCATGAGTTTGTATAGTTTTTAGGGTTTCATTTATTATTGATTTCTAATTTTAATCCATTGTGATCAGAAAAAATACATGGAATAATTCCAATTGCTTTGAATTTGTTAAGATTTTCTTTGTGACCTAACATGGGGTCTATCCTGGAGAATGTTCCATGTGCTCATGAGAAGAATGAATATTCTGAGGTTGTTGGGTGGGATGTTCTTTAGATATCTGCCAAATCCAATTGGTCTAAAGAATTGCTTAGGTTTTGTATTTCTCTGTTGATTTTTTTGCATAAATGATCTATCCAATGATGAGAGTGGGGTGTTCAGGTCCCCCATTCTTATGCTGTTAGTGTCTATCTCTTTCTTTAGATCTAATAGTGTTTGCTTTGTAAATCTGGCTGCTCTGACATTAGCTGCATATATATTTATGATTGTTATGTCGTCTTGATGGATAGATCCTTTTACCATTGTATAGTGTCCTTCTTCATCTCTTTTAATGGTTTTTGCTTATAGCCTATTTTATCTGATATAAGAATAGCTACTCCAGCTTGTTTTTCATTTCTACTTGCATAGTATATCTTTTTCCATCCTTTCATTCTTAGTCTATGTGTGTCTTTACAGGTCAAGTGAATCTCTTGGAGACAGCATATTGTTGGGTCCATCTTTTTAATCCAGTCAGTCAGTCTGTGTCATTTGAATGGGGAATCTAGTCTCTTTACATTCAGAGTTACTATTGAAAGGTGTTGGTTTACTGCTAGCATTATACTGATTTTTGTTTAGATGTCTTAAGTATCTTTTGTTCCTTTCTTTCAAATTTTCTGCTTGTGTTCTGTATTTGTTGATTACTTGGGGTGATAGATAAACAAATTTTTCTCTCTTTTGTTAGCATTTTTGTTTGTTGGTAGGTATTGTTCTTTCGTGTGCATTCATGGTAATGATGGTTGTTTTTGTGGTATCAAACCCAGTATTTCCTTGAGAATTTCTTGTAGGGCTGGTCTGTGGTAGTGAATTCCTGCAGTTTTTGTTTGTCTGAGAAATATACTATTTGTCCTTCATTTTGGAAGGATAGCCTTGCTTGGTAAAGTATTCTTGGCTGGAAATTTTTGTTCTTTATTGTTTTGAATAAATCATCCCATTCTTTTCTGGCTTTTAGAGTTTCTGATGAAAAGTCTGATGTTATTCTGATTGGGGCTCCTTTATAAGTGACTTGCTGTTTCTCTCTTGCAGCTTTTAAGATTCTCTCTTTGTCTTTGATTTTTGTCAGTTTCATTATCACATGTCTTGGAGAGAACCTTTTTGGGTTGAATGTGTTTGGTGATCTTTGGGCTTCCTGAATCTGGGGATCTGCGACTTTCCCTACACCTGGGAAGTTTTCTGCTATTATCTCATCGAGCCTGTTTTCAATGCCATTTCCTTTTTCCTCCCCTTCTGGAATACCCATGTTCAGATATTTTTAGGTTGTCAGTTGTCTCTCTTAAATTTTCTTCAATTTTTTTGATTCATTTTTCTTTTTTCTGGTCTGCCTGTGATAATTCAAACAGAATGTCTTTGAGGTCAGAAATTCTCTCTTCTCCTTGTTCAAGTCTGCTGGTTAAATTCTCTGTTGTATTTTTTGTTTCGTGAATGAATCCTTCCTTTTCAAAAGCTCAGCTACATTCTTTTTCAAAGTATTGATTTCTTTGTACATTTCTTCTTTCAGATCCTGTATGTTTTTTTCTATTTCATTGTGTTGTTTCACTGAGTTTTCTTGTATCTCATTTAGTCTCCTTAGAATAGTTACTCTAGGGGCCGGCCCGGTGGCGCACTGCTACAGTGCGCCACTTGGGAGCGTGGCAGTGCTCCCGCCGAGGGTTCGGATCCCACATACAGACCGGTTCCCACTCACTGGCTGAGCGAGGTGTGGGCGCGGCGCTGAGGGTTGCGGTCCCGTTGCTGATCCCGGTCCGGTGCGGGCACGACACTGAGGGTTGCGATCCATTGCCGGACACAAAAAAAAGACAAAAAAAAAAAAGAAAAAAAAAAGAATAGTTACTCTAAATTCCTTGTCTGTCATTTCAAAGACTTCCTGTTCTGTAGGATCTAGCACTTGTAAGTTATTAATTTCTTTTAGTGGTGATGTACATTCTTGATTTTTGATATTTTTGGTTTCTTTCATTTGGTGTTTAGTCATTGTGGCCGGGGTATCACAGTTCACTCATGTCACCCTGATGTCCGGCTTGGATCCTGAAGGTCGGGACCGGAAGTCCTACCCCACTTGCCTTCACCTGCTTGTCAGGCTTGGGGCTTGGAAGCCTGTGCCTCTCAGGTCACTCACAGAGATGGACAGCCTGCACTGCAAGTCCTGCCCCAGCCCCACCTGCCCTCTCTGGCTGGCAGCCTCAAGGTGTGTGGACCCAAAAGCCCTCAAGTCTCTGTACGAAATAGGGAGCAACCAGAACTGGGTCTCACGGAGGGCGGCTCCTGTCCATTCCAGCACAAATTTCAGGCACTCTGTCACTGCTCCTCAAAAGCTGCAAATTGGTTGCTCTGTGGGAGAGAGTGACACCAGGAACCCACTACTCCACCATCTTGACCCCTCTAAAGCACATATAATATTTTAACAAATTGAAATGGCTTTACTTTTTCTTTTGCATTTTTTTTACAATTCTTATCCCTCTATTTGATCTTTTTCTTTTCATATGCTTCCAGTAAAACGTTTACTGGTGCAGAGGATCACGCACATAAAAGACTAAACAGCTTTGTAGGCTTCATTTTTAAGTATAAACACAAAACACAGAGTCAAAATACATTTTTTAAATGTCTCACATAAGAATTACAATTTCAAATAATGAACTAAACAAAGAAAAGACAATGGAAGAAGCAGAAGAATATTGCAAATTATAATTAATATCTCACAGAGTTGGGAAAATATTGCATACATTCAATAAAAGCAGAAGTTACTGAAAAGGAGCTATCAGAGTGTAAACTAAAGCCCTGGAAATTAAAGTATATAGGCAAAAATATAAAAATTTAGTGAAAGGCTCATAATAGATAGCTGAGGAATAATCCTAAAGTAAAACTAGGAGTCCAAAGGCTACAAAACAGGGTAGAAAAGAGAAAATAAAACAGTCATTGTAGGAAGCCCAATATCTGACTAACTGGAACTGCAGAAAGAGAAAACAAGGGAACTGTTAGGAGATAAATCGTCCTGAAAAATAATTTTCTGTATTTACACACATTGAGTTTAGAAATTGCAAGACACCACTACAACTAATGGAATTTAAGGATGTCAGGGATAAAGGGATCTTTAAAAATTTCAGATAGAACATGGGAAAGCATGGTTGTAGTAACACCAAGGTCATGGGTTTGGATCCCTGAACTGGCCAACCACCACCACCACCAACAACAACAACAACAACAACAACTACAACAAAAAAGCAAGAAAAGAAAAAATTCAGATAGAGGTTGTATTAATTGATTTTTTTTTTCCCGAGGTAAGGTTGGTGAGGTTATATGCAACTTTGATGCTCTTGTAATCCCTCTAAGTTTTCAATAACAGGTAGTTCTTATTGTTTGTAGCCCCATGAAGTTTCCCCAAATACCAAAATTGTATATATCTTTGTCACTTTCACTTCTAGAATAAGAATTTGAAGCTATGGGTCTCTCTGTGTATAATGAACACTTACATGTTAAGCTTTCAAACACATTAGCACACATATGGAGATGTATTGTGATGAAATGAAGGCTTAACTTTGGATATCTGCTTGAATTCTTGCTGGACAACCAATTACTTCCACTATTCTAAGAATAATAACATCTTCATGTCTTAACTCATAGAGCTGCCATATGAGCTAAGGACCATGGAAACATATTTTAAAAATACTCTTAATAAATATTCTGTTATCCAAATAATATAGCATGTATTATCATCTTTAAAATATCTTTAGCTCAAAAGATTTAATCCACAGTAGATGACAGGGGGCTTCCCTTCTCAAATAACCCCCATCCCAAGTTCCTTTCAAGAAAAATTACACACACACACACACACACACACACATTCTGCTTAATGAACCTCAGTTATTAGAAAATTATCTCAGTCACAACACTGATTGTTTTTCCATTTACCATTTTTTTTTTCTGTTCTGCTAACAATTTTGTGAAGTTTGGTTGTGCTTGATATTTTCTTATTGATGTTACATATCCCCACACTGGGAGGAGTTTACCTCCCAGTTCCTGACAAGCTAATGGTAGGAAGTCTTCTCTTCATTTTGCCAAATTCTGATCCATTAAAAAAAAAAGTTTAAAAAGGGGGTAACACTATCACATTTTGTTGAGATGAGTCAATTCTAGTATTGAGAATGATTTTCATTGTAGTCTATCCAGAAGCCAGGAACATTCTGCAACATATATAAAAGATACAAGATAATGAAGCTTTAATTTCTGGAAGATCTCAGCATTGTCACTGGCTTGGACCTGTAAAGTAGGTTTTGGCAGTCGGGTGTTTTTCTTTTCTCCCTTGGTAACTAATTTCGATGTACTTCAAGGTAGTGTCTATTTTTGACGTTTAAATTCACTTGGCCAATAATTATCAGTATTATTTTCAAAACTGAATGTTCATATATTGTACTGGCACTATTTTTACATAGCACTGTTGACATATATCTGATCTAATGAATTAGCACATTCATACCATAGGCATATTTGTCAATAAAAATGAACTCATATCTAAATGTATGGGCTGACATAATTTTCACAGAAAATTTCATGTGTTATTATTTTTTATATTCAAAACATTAGGCTCCAATTTTTTTTTCTCATATTCTTTTATTTCAACAGCCCTTAATCCGTGCTAGAAATTGGCATTTAATATGAAAAAAGTCACAGGGAAACAAAAGAAATAGAATGGAAATATTTATGAGAAACATTATATTGCCTCCCCAAAAGTACAGAAAATGACTCTCTATATATACTACTCACTTTATTAATTTGAAATGATATTTCTTCTCTCTTCTGGAAAAATTGAATCCCATTCCTCCAAAATAAGTCCTCCACAAACTATTTAAGAGATCAAAGCATTAAATACAAAGAAAACCTTACATGAGCATTATAACAATATAAAAGCATAATGAACATAGATATGTATTAATTACTACTAGTTAAAATGCAGCTGGGATTAGATTAAAAAGCATAATTTATATATATATATATATATATATTTTTTTTTTAGCATTTACTTCTACATATTTGTGGGGTACAGAATGTTGTTTCAATACATGCATATATTGCACAATGATTCACTTAGGGTAGAGAGCATATCTCCCTGGTAGTCCACAACTTCTCCTCCTGCCTGTCTCCCCTCCCTCCCCAGCCCCCTGGTAACCATTATTTTACTCCACTTCTATGAGAACCACTTTTTTTTTTAGATTCTACATATGAGTGATAGAATATGTGGCATTTGTCTTTCTGTGTTTGACTTACTTTAATTAACATGATGGTTTCTAGAGCTCACATTGCTCAAAAGATAGGACTTTTTTATTTGATTTTTATAGCTGAATAGCATTCCATTGTGGACATATACCAGTAAGTTTTTTTTTTTTAATTCATTTTTCTGTTGATGGGCATTTAGGTTATAAAGACATAATTTAAAGTTGACTCATAACTCCCCTTCCCGAGAGAGTAGGTTCCTATTCCTGTTAGATAGCAAGCTTTCCAGGGCAGAGATTTGGTCTGTTTTGTTCACTACTGTTTCTCCACTAGCTAGAACATTACCTAGAACATAGTAGTAATTCAATTAATAACTGTTGATTTACTAAAACACTTGCTAAATGAATGAAACACAGTAATGAAGAATTGAAATTTATGGATTATAGGTAAAAACATTAGCAGAATTTCCCAATTATCCTGCAATTTGGAGGATCAAGAACTGGAGTTCTGATTGAGTTAAGGTGAAGATTATTTTATTTGAGCCTCCCTTTCCAGTGGGAGTTAACAGTACTTCTATGATCTATATTCAGTACTGAAAGGCAAAAATAAGTACATCAAACCCCAAGTCCTTGGGTTGCAGAGATTTTCTTCAAATACAGCTTTTTTCATTTTGAATGGCTACATTTTAATTTTTCCCAATGGAGCATAGTCCTCTATTAATGGAGCAGGCACTCTCCAGGTAAAGAGGCAATAGCACTAGGGAGAATGCCAGTCTCAAGCCCAGCATAGATCCCAGGCCATATTGAAGACTAAATATGGAAAGCTGGTCACTGCCTTACCTGTGTCAGCAGACACAGACCAGAAATCCTGTAAAGATGACTTCCCTTTTAGGATGCCGATGCTCCCAGCTCCTTGCTCCTAACTCTACCAAAACTGTGGGATTCCTGAAATGATAATGTAGAACTGCATCATGTACTCCTACGGTTCATGATCTGACTGGCAGATTCTGACAGCATTTCAGTGAATGGTAAAGACCTAATGAAAACCTATCCACACTACTTCTGTCAAACATCTGCCTTGAATAGACTTATTTTCAATTAAGGATAAATACACTTGAAATTTACATTCTTTGAACAAATTACACAACAAAAAATGGAAAGAATATACACAGCCCTCATGAGGTAGAGAAAAGGACTATTATATATAAATAATAATATGAATCACAAGTAAGTTTTAATAGCATCTAATTTTTACTCTCAAGGAAATCAGTAACACAGACAATAAGACTTGAAAGATTAGACAATGAAAGCATATCAATATGAAAAGGGAGCAGTTATATTTAGAGACACAGGGATTTGTTTTGTGTGTATTTATGCATGTATGCAGAATTGTTAAAAATACTTTTCCTTCCACCTCATCTTTGTTAATACTTGATTAAGTAAGGCATGTTTCCCTTCAAACTCAACAGTTTGTTGAAACATTTCTTTAGCAAAAGTTGTTTGGTGTTGGTTTAAAAACAAAACTATAGCGCAGCGTCGCTCCCGCCCACGGGTTCGGATACTATATAGGGATGGCCGGTGCACTCACTGGCTGAGCGCCGTGCGGGCAACACCAAGCCAAGGGTTGCGATCCCCTTACCAGTCACAAAAAAGACAACCCCCCCAAAAAAACAAAACAAAACAAAACTATAGCCTATACTTGGTGTTTGAAAATCTATGTCTGAGTGAAAGCGATTTAAAATTAAGAGTCTAGCAAACCACTTTCAGGAATTCAATAGAGAAATTCCTTCACACGTCTGATAAACTACTATGAAACTGAACTAAACCTAAAGCATAAGTATTACATTGGCAAAGTAACATTGTTTAATTTAGCTTCCTAAATCATGGACCCATCAGTTTAATTATATGCCTTTAAAATTATGATACATTTAATATGTAAACATTGTGGTGCAAATGGAACTAAATGGCAAGGGGCTTCGGAAATGCAAAGATTTTTAGAAGGAAATTTACTTTATGTCATATAGGTCAACTATTTTTAATGTGACAAATTTGCCTGGCATGGAAATAGGGCTTTTCCTTTGACATGAATGTAAAACAGGAGGTGTTATGAAGTTCAATAAGCAACCTTAACTAGATTGCTGAAAAATTTTAAATATTTCCCACATCAATTTTTATATCTTTTGTTTTATTGTCCAAATTTATCACTCTGACAAGAGTCAAATAACTTTTCTTTATCACCATCTTTCCAATCTCAAGCAATATACACATCTGGAAAAGTCAATCATTCTCAATGATCTATGTTCTTTAAAAAGCTTCTTTCACAATGAGGTTAGTATTTCCAATGCAGATTTTGTAGCTACTGTGTAGTCACTGTGACTCCTCACTGTGAATACGAAAGACATTTTCATTTATAAGCAATCCTTAAAATTAACAATTTACATAGATCATTATTGCAAAGCAATGATTTGTGGGGTTTTTTTTGAGAATTTAACTTAAAAGTGAAAGTAACTATGCATGCATTTGTTTCTAAACAGCTATGTTAATAAATATATAGTTACGCACACATGTTTTATTTTAAAGACATTCTCAGAAATTATCAAGACCTTCCTATTAAATAATTCAATATATCCATGACCTCTCATGAAATAATAGAATTATTTGAATATTATTTTTTAAAGCTTTTTAATTCAGTGGCTATTAGGAAGTCTTGTCAAACTGCAGAAAAAAATCAATCAGAAAATATGGGTAAAATTAATTGAAACTGAAATATAAGATGGCTTATTCAATGAAGAAACTATGACTATATTGTTTTTAGACTTTTTTCTCTCTGTAACAATTGTCCAGAGTTTCTTATGAAACAATGCGAGTATTCTGTGCTCAAAGTCAATAAAAAGGACCAAGAAAGCTATAACCACGTAGGACAGATTCAAGGTAATGTTTGTAACTAACTTTGAAGCTTTGAAAAATTGATTCATAGAAAAATAAGAGCAAGAATATTGGAGTTGGTGTGACTCATTCACCAGTTACATTCTTTTTGTGAAGACGAAACTGTTTTTTCCATTTTCATAGATTCCTTTAAATCTTAAATACAAACCATTTAAATTCCATGTATTTATTGAGTGTGTTTATTACATACCAGTCATTGATGATACATTAGTAAAGCAAGCAGATAAAAGACATTGTCCTTTGTGGAGTTTTACATTCTCATGGAATGAAGTAAAAAATAGGATGAAAATACAGAGTACATTTTTTGGGAGCGTCAGTGGCTTGGTGATGCATTGAATCCAGCTTTAAATAGGAGGGCCAGGTAGGCCCAGCTGAGAAGGTAACATCTACTAAAGACTGGAATGAGGTGAGGGAGTGAGCAATGGGAGCAGACAATTGCAGGCAGAGGCAGCAGTAATGGCAAAAGCCTTCTACAAGAACACGTGTCCTGGAAGTCCAATAAGAAAAAAGGTTTCAAGGGGATGATTGATCTGCCGTGTTAAATACAGCTCATAACTGAGTGGGACTGACCATGCATATAAAATTTTTTCAAGGAATTTTGATACACAGGGGAACAGAGAAATGGTTATCACCAAAGGGGCACATGGAAGCAAGAGAGAGGTTTGTTTAATGAGAAGAATGATAGCATGTCTATATGCTGATGGGGAAATTAATGATACAGGAGAAAGGAGAAATGCGGGTGTGATGTCCCAGAGCAGACAAGAGGAATAGGCTCTGTTGCACAAGGGGAATGGTTGGCCCTAAGGAGGAACAGTGACAATTATGAGAGGAAAGGAAGAGGAGATGGGTACAGAAGCTGCTAGGTGAAGTTGTATAGGTAGATAATTGTGGAAGTACTTTTGTGATTGCTGATTTTGATTATCACTTCACTGACAAAAGAGTAAACATACAATCACAAGTGAAAGGAGAAGACAAGATGGTGGTAAATGTGAAGATCGTGGAAGAATACATTAATCTTGGATCCCAATGTATGGCAAAGGATTGTTGGAATCAGGTACTTGGGAGACATGCCAAGATGCAACTACTGCTATTTTACTATAGTTATTTCCAACTTTCTGGGTGTCTACAATATGTATAGCATTGAGTGACGTCCAACAAGACTGGTAACCATAACTAACTTAGTTTTACTAAATCAAGTGAAATTTAAGTTATTTATTATAGTAAATAAATATAGATAACTTAAAATATATATCTAAGTGTGATTTTTATATATTTATCAGATTTTTCATATAAATAAATTGACTAACCAAAGATATGCTGTGGAAGACTATCTTCTGAGTTTTTTTTTTTTTTAAGATATTATTATTAACACAAAAGAATCAGATCCTATTTTATCAACTTCTTAAATTTCTCATCATTTCTGAAATATCTTTGCTCTCTGTTTGCTATCTATTTGTGGAAATACAGGATATATACTCTGGATATATTATCAATATTACATTCAAATAATTTGGAAACGCTAGGTGCAAAAATTCTAAACTATATCCCCATGTGTTTTCTCAACAGTTTGGTTTCTTTGAAATTTCCATTCCTGCTGATTTTTGCAATTAGTGTTATAAAATGGATATGACTATCTCTGAATAAATGGAACCTAAGTTTTGTTGATGTCAAGTCTAAATTAAAAAGTAGAACACTCCTTAAGGAGGTGAAATATCAAATAAAATTTGATCATGTAGTAGAGAGGTTATTTTCAGGTGTTTTTCCTTCTTATTAAATGATTAATGATGCTTTCTTTTTTATGCTTTGAATATTTAAATGGTTCAGACAAAAATTTGCACTGCTGCATCTAATCAGTATTTGGTCAATTTCTCTATCAATCTGCAGCATTTGGCCCAATGTCATTCCTCCTACTTGAACCCCTTTCCATTCGCCTTCCAGAGCATGTGGTTTTCCCATTACCTCACATCCAATCTTTTTAGTGTATTTTATTGATACCTCTCCTTTTCCCTGAATTATTGACATTGGGGTCCCCAGAACTCAACTGTGTCTTTCTCTTTATCTGCACTTACTCCTTTATTGATTCAACCCCATCTCACAGATTTAAATACGAACTAAGCATGCAATTCAATGAGTTTTGACACACATAAGATGAAAACATAGAACATTTCCTTGACTCCAAAAATTTCCTTTGTGCTCCTTCTTGTTAATCCTTTCCTCCCCCATGCGTAACCACTATCTTGTTTCCATCACCTCAGGTTATTATTGCCCAAATTTGAAGTTCATGTAAATGGAATCCTACTGTATGCACATATTTGTGTCTGGCTTATTCTGATTAACATAATGTTTCTGATATTTACCTATGTTTTATCAGTTGTTCACTCTCTTTTATTGATTAGTAGTGTTTTATTTTATGAATATGCCACAATCTGTTTATCCATTTTTCTGTTGTGGATGATTGAATGGTTTTTAGTTTTCATTCATGAAAAGTAAGTGGATGAAAATATTTTTGAACAATTATTTTGTGGACAAATATCTTTAATCTCCCAAATGGAATTACAGTTATAGGTGTGGCTGTATGTTTAACTTTAAAAGAGATTGCATAAAGTTTGCCACCATGAATGGATTATTTCATATGCCTGTGACCATTGCTGCACCACATTCTCACCAAGATTTAGTGGTCTCAGTATTTTTTGTTTTGGTCATTCTAATGAGTGTAATATTACATGTTCTAGTTTTAATTTGCATTGCCTGATGCATACTTATTAAGTGTTATTTCATGTGTTCTTGGGCATTCAAAATTGGTATACCTTCGTTGTGACACTTCTGTACAAATTTTTGTCCCTTTTTACTGAGATGTATGTCTTATCATTATTGCACTAAAAGTATACATTATATATTTTAAATACAAGTCCTTTGTCACATATATGAATGATAGTATGTTTTTCCAGTTTGTGACTTGATTTTTTATTTCTTAATAGTGTATTTTAAATTTTTATGGCATCTAATTTATCAAGTGTTTTTCTTTTATGGTTTTTACCTTGTTTTAGCTAAAAAAAAAATCTTTATCCTGCAAATGATAAAGGTATTGTCTTTTCTCCTAGAAGTTTTATAGTTTTATCTTTTACATATATGTGCACACTTTGAATTAATTTTTGTATATGGTGTGACTTAGGGATTAAGAGTTGCTTTATTTCTACATTCAATTGTTCCAACATTGTTTGTGAAAAGACTTTATATTTCCCGTTGAAATATCTTGGCACTTGTCAGAATTCAACTGATGATGTATCTGTGTATCTATGTCTGAACTCTCTATTCCATGCTAATGATTTATTTTTTATTTTTATGTTACAGTCTTATAGTTGTATAGTAACTTGAAATCCAGTAGTGTAAATTATCTAAAATTTCCCAACTTTTCAAAATTTTTATAGCCACACTAGTTGCTACTAGTTGATGATTTCTATTTTACAGTTAACATTAATTAGTACCTCAAATAAACTGTTCGTAATTTGACTGGGATTAAATTGGATCTGTAGATCAATTTTGGAAGATCTGACATCAAAACAATTTTGAACCTTTGAATCTTTAAATAAATATAGTATATTCTTGCATTTATTTAGATAGTTTTAAATCTCCCCCAAATGTGACTTAAAGATTTTATTGTCAAATCATGTAATTGTGAAATTTGTTTCTAAGTATTTAAATATTTTCTATACTATTGTAAGTCATACTCAGTATTTTATCTGCTTAATTCTACCTTATAAAAATATAATTGGATTTTGTATATTGACCTAGCATCCTACTACAATGCTACAAT
The DNA here is from genome assembly GCF_000696425.1 of Galeopterus variegatus. NCBI lineage: Eukaryota > Metazoa > Chordata > Mammalia > Dermoptera > Cynocephalidae > Galeopterus > Galeopterus variegatus. The sequence continues at coordinate 140,373 of NW_007728418.1, read as the reverse complement.
CACTTATTAGTTCTAGTAGATATACAGATGTTTTAATTGTTAGAATTTTTATTGTATTAACTAGAACATCCAGTATGATGTTACTTAGAAATAATGAGAGTGGATATTCTTGTCTTATTCCTATAGGAGATAAGGTTCAATCTTTCACCATTAAATATGTTTCTGCCTTTATACTTTCTGAAGAAATTTTATTCCATACTTAAAAAACAATCATGCCATTTTCTGAATGTTGTCACATCATTTTCATGCATTTACTATATTGATTTTTTAATGTTAAATCAGCCTTGCATTTCTAAACACATGTAGTCTCTATGCCATATTTTAATGTGTTGCTGAGTTCCATTAGCTAATACCTTGTTTCCAGTTTTTTATCCATATACATAAGAATAGTGGTCTCTAATATTTTTATCTAGAAATATCACTGCCAGATTTTGGTATTATGGTTGTGTTGGCTTCATAAAAGTGATTGAGAAATACTCTTGCCTTTTATATTTTTGAAAGAGTTTTTGTGAGATTGGTAGTGTTACTTAGGAGTTCGATACAATTCACCAATGAAATTATATGGCTTTGGAATAACCTTTGTTGAATGGTTTTTAAAAAATAAATAATAAATTCAATCAAAAAAAGATATTATAAGGTCGTCAAAAAGTTCATGGAATGATTAGTTATACCTTTTAATTCCATATTCCATGAACTTTTTGAAGTTCACCTGTATAAGGGTATTTATATTCTCTACTGCTTTTTATTTCTCCTCTCCTCTAGGGCTTGGCAGTCAGCTACAGTTCAAGGCCTCAAGTGAATGGTCTGAGAGAAAAGGGAAGGAAAACAAAGAACATAGAGAGTAATGGGGATCATCTTGTTGATTAGGGTGCATACAGTGCAGTCCTTTCACCTTGAACCTCTATTGTTCTCTAGCAATTGGCAATAATTTCCTACAGAACCAGTTCTAATATCCAGGGAGAAATGTCTAATTAGAACACCATGGCCATAAGAGTGACATTATGGACTGACTTACTTTATAAAATTAAGTAATTTTAATAACTGGGATATCATAGCAGTTTTGGTTATTCAAAGCATGAAGATGTCTAGCTACTATATTTGCCCTCTGTAAAGAAGGCACTCAAAGGAGCTATCAGAGGTAAGACAGACTTCTGTAGATATTTTAGTATTATAAGACTTACCTTTAAAAATTTAGCATATTTATACAATGAACCCAGGCAAAGAGGCAACCTAAATGGAGATTTAGGTCAAATAGCTGAAGAACATCACTGAATATCATCAAACAAAGCTGGCCCACATGGTGTGCTCTATTCCTTGCCTCTCGGGTCTTACTCAGAGCTGGCAGTGCAATTTTTCTCTTCCAAGGTTGACCCACTTGTGCATGGTGCTGATAATTATTTCAGTCTAAATGCAGTATTTTAAAACCTCACAAATTTTTCATAGTGCTGCATAAAACAATCATTACAAGAGGTACAAGTTTAAGTATAGGCTTTTATGAAAAGTCAAATAATTTAATGATAAAATATCTGTATTTGAAGCCTGCACTTAAGAATGTCTCAGAGATCTGTCAGTTGGAGTCTACGGTCATTTACTTTCCTCCAATTGGCAACTATGCCAGGAGAAAGTTATATATCATATTGGTTTCTTTTATAAAAGTTGTGAAATTATTTCTTGTAGTGGGCCATTTATTTTTAAATGGGGCAGAACAGTTGTTGCAAAAGGGAAAAGTTGACTTTGGAAAGCGAATAAGTGAAAGAAAAAAAATTAAAACTTCCAAAAGCACAGAACTTAAACTACAATTGAAAAACTAAGTTTTCCAAAAGTTTATGAGTATATATGCTTAGCAATAAAAAACTTATCTACACAACACCATATAGTCTTTAAAATAAATAATATGTCCTTAATTCAATGGATTGATATGGATATAGAAAAAGCCTTATTTTCTAAGTTATTTAGTGTGCTATTCAGTAATTATAAACATTACTTAAGAAAACAGAGCTGTAGAAATAAAATCCAGTGTAAAAAGATACACATTAGTGAGGTAGCAACATAGTGAGACAAGGGATGCATATTAAGATAAATCATTGGTAATTTGCTAAAACTTCAACAGTTTTATTATTTTTAATGCTTTGCTGTTAAGAAAAACTAAGATAAATACCCCTAAATATTCCCAAGTGTCATCACTCAAAATTTATTCACATGATGATTTTTGAGGGAAAAAACCTCATGAATACTGAGATGTTTCAATTAAACCCTTTGAAATATTGATATGATGGAGATAAGTAATTTTGTAGTAGATAGATTAATTAAAAGGAAATCAATGAAGAAAAAAAGACATTTCTAAGAGTCCTGTCCTTGACTAACAGGGAGAATAAATGATGATTAGCTCTTTTAAAATTCCTAAAACATAATCCTTAACAAGACTCATAAGGGGATACAAATCATAGCTTATTTTTCATTATTCCATAAAGTTATAACATTTGGGAAAAATAATAATTAGACACACATACACATACACTAATATGCAGTATGTATAAGTGTGTGTGTGTGTGTGTGTGTGTGTGTATATATATATAGAGAGAGAGAGAGAGAACATTATTTCAGTTATTTAAGATATACTCCAAGTAAAAATAAACATCTCTACTTAGCCTATAAAAGCTTTCTGAAATATTTTCTAGGATAATAATAATTATTAAATTATTACTTAAGTACAAATTATAAAATTCAAAAATTTCAGCACTTAAGGTCCCTAAAGCTTTGAAGAAACATAGTTTCTATGATATATATATAATATATATATATATATATATATTATTCCACACAGTAAAAAATGAACATTTTGCTTAAACTAATAGAATTGTGAAATTAAATCTTATCAAAAATTCTACATATTTGCAATTTTTTAAAAAAAATCTTATTTTATTTTATAAATAAATCTTAACAGAAAGATAAATAAATAAAATTAATAATAGATTAAGGTTATAGTAAATGATGACCAAAGAAATGTTATTAAACTTATAAAAATGATTTTCATTAAGTAATATAATAATATAACTCATATATCTATATTTATAAAGGGAAATAATGTTAATGGTCTCTATAGAGGCTGAATAAATGCCAGATTTTTTTTTTAAAAAGGAATAAGTAAATGAAATAACTTTGCCTCAAACCAGGAATAGAAAGATCTTAAACAAAATGAAGAATATCCTTTGTATTAGTCTGTTTGTGTTGCTTATAACACAATACATGGAACTGGGTATTTTATTTAAAAAAACAACATTTATTGCTTACAGTCTCTCATGCTGGGAAGTCTGAAGTCCATCTGGTGGTAGTGACAGTGACCCAGGGGTCTCACATTGCAAGATAGTGGAAGCAGAGAGAACAGGAGAGGGAGCGAGACAGACTCTCTTCTTCTTTTAAAACCCTCAGAACCATGCCCCTGACCACCATTTTTAATCCATTCACTACCACATGGTCCTACAATCCATTCAGCTCTTCAAGGCTGCACCTTTCAATTACCATAATAGGATTTCCCACCCCCTTAACAGTCCCACAGGGGGCTATGTTGCTAATACATAAAACTTGGGGGATACAATTCAAGTTTCAGTGAGTTTTGGGGGGACAGAATTCAATCCACTACATCCTTCTTAAAAAAATACTACTTAGTACTGATAAAGAATCAGTAGAGGTCTTCCAATTGAAGTCAGGATCTACAAAACAATAGAACCAATTATCATAACTACCATGGAGGAAATGCTAAAAAAGAGATTTTTGTATACTATAAGAAAGAAGATACAATATTATTAGTAAAAAAATAATTGTCATCTTAGAAAACTCAAAATGATCAACTAAAAATAATTAGAACTATAAATTAAGCAAGGTAGTAGTAAAAAGGTAAAAATAACATAAAGAAAATGAAAAATAGTTTATGCATGGATATTAATCACTTTATAAAGCTATCATAATTTAAGGAATTATGCAAGGATAAGCATGTAGATAATTGCAACATGAAAGAATGTCCGTATTGAGTCTCTACTACATTAAAATGTAGTAAATGTTAAAGATAGCATTTCCAATAACTGAAGAAGTATAGACTTTTTTTTCAATCAATGATTGAAAAAAGGAATGAATTATATGGTAAAATAAAGTAACAGTCTTATTCACATCATATAATACGTTTTCTGGGTTTATCAAATTTTTTGAAATGTAAAAGTTAATTGAAATTATTCCATGAAATATGCAGAAGAAATATGGAAGAATTTATTTAATATCAAAGTAGTTTAGGATTTATGAGTATAAAAAGATACTATAAATAAAATATTTTACAGATTTTAATGCACACTATTTTAAAAATTATGGCCAAATACTAAAATTAATTGAATGAGAGTGAAAAGAAGGCATTTTTTCCACCTATTTATGGATAATAGTCTTAGAAAATGATGCTAAGAATATATTTGCCAATTTGCTAAATAAATATAAAAGGGTTTCCCCTATGTTTTCTTCTAGGAGTTTTAAATTTCAGGTCTTATGTATAAGTCATTAGTCCATTTAGAGTTGATTTTGGTATATATGATGAGAGGTAGAAATCAAGTTTCACTCTTCTACTTATGGATATCCAGTTTTCCCAGGACCATTTGTTGAAGAGGCTGTCTTTTCCCTGTTGTATGTTCTTGGTGCCTTGTTGAAGACCAGTTGGCTGTAAATATGTGGGTTGATTTCTGGATTCTCTATTCTGTTCCTTTGGTCCACATATGTTTTTATGCCAGTACCATACGGTTTTGGTTACTATAGATTTGTAATGTAGTTTAAAGTCAGGAAGTGTAATGCTTTGGCTTTACTTATTTTTCTTAGGATTGCTTTAGCTATTTCGGGTCTTTTGTTGTTCCATAAGAATGATAGGATTTTGTTTGTTTGTTTGTTTGTTTTAATTTCTGTGAAGAATGTCATTGGTATTCTGATGGGGATCACATTGAAACTGTAGGTGGCTTTTGGTAGTATGGACATTTTTACAGCATTGATGCTTCCAATCCATGAACAAGAATTGTCTTTCTGTCTTTTGTTGTCCTCTTTAATTTCCTTCAGCAGTGATTTGTAGTTCTCATTGTAGAGATCTTTCACGTCCTTGGTTAGAATTGCTCTCAGATATTTTAATTTTTGGTGACTTCTTTAAATAGGCATGATTTCTTAAAACTCCCATAATAAAACACAGGGGAAACACTCCAGGATGTATGACTGGGCAAAGACTTTCTGAATAAGACCCCAAAAGCACAGACAACAAAAGAAAAAATAAACAAATGGGATTATATCTAACTAAAAAGTTTCTGCAAAGCAAAGGAAGTAACCAACAAAGTGAAAAGACAACCTACAGAATGGGAGAAAATATTTGCAAACTACACATCCAACAAGGATTAATATCCAGTATATATAAAAAGCTCAAGCAGACTTACAGTAAAAAAATAAAAATAAAAAACCCAACAATACAATTAAAAATGGTCAAAGGAGCTGAATAGACATTTCACAAAAGAAGACATACAAATGGCCAACATATATATTAAAAATTGCTCAATATCACTAATCATCAGGGAAATGCAAATCAAAACCACTTTGATATATCAACTCACCCAGTTAGATTGGCTATCAAAAAGACTGAGAATAACAAATACTGGCAAGGATGTGGAGAAAGGGGGACTGTTGGTGGGACTGTAAGTTAGTACAGCTATTACAGAAAACAGTATGGAGGTTCCTCCAACAACTACAGATAGAATTACCATATGATCCAGCAATCCCAGTACTGGGTATATGTATAAAGGATTGGAAATCATCAAGTCAAAAGGATACCTGCACTCCCATGTTTATTGCAGCTCTATTTACAGTAGCTAGGCTACGGAATCAACCTAAACATCCACCAATGGATGAATGGATAAGGAAAATGTGGTATAAATATACAATGGGATACTACCCAGCCATAAAAATGAATGAAATTTTGCCATTTGCAGCAATATGGATGATCCTGGAGAAACTTATACTAAGTGAAACAACCCAGGTACAGAAAGAGAAATAGCACAGGTCCTCACTCATAAGTAGGAGCTGAATCCATAAACAATAAAAGAGAGAGAGAGAGAAACAACAATCACAATAATATGTTGAGCTTTTTTATTTTTACAAGGAGAGAAAAGAACTGTGGTTGCTAGAAGTGGAAAAAGGGAGGGAGGGTTAACAAGAAGTTGGTTAACAGATACAAAGAATGTTTATATATTGTAATGATGCATAAGCTAACGATCCTGATCTGACCATCACACATTGTACACAACAACTGAAAGTCAACTTTGTACCTCACATATATGTATAATAAATTATCTTAAAAGAATGTTTATATGTCCAATTATCTGTTAAAGAACTGCACATTAAAATATGGTGTCATTGTTCACCTACCAAATTGACAAAGATAAAAAGGAATAAACACCAATGTTTTCAAGATGTGTGGAACCATTATTCACATTCTGTTTGATCAGAGGCTATATATTAGTTAATTTGTGCATTTATTTTATATAATCCTCTCAATCCTATCTCTAAAATAGATAGTTACATCCTCATTTAGATGAAAGAAAACTGAGTCTGGCAGAGTTTAAATGACCTGCTCATGGTCACACAGCAAGTAACAGAACAACATTAGGGCCCATACCTCACTCCAAAGTCCTTACTTCTCCACATGCCTTCGCTTATCCCCACAGAGATTTTCTTAAAGAAAGCACAAGGAAGTAATAAGTGGTAGAGGCTTGTAGTTTGACCTGCTGACAGTAAACCCTTTCACTTTTTCTATATTCTAAAATCCTATTTAGAACAATTAAAATAAGAAAAGCAAAGTCATAATGTGGAAAAGCCATGAAGGATGACATCAGCTGATCAGAACCATGAGGAATTTCTGGAACTTATAACTTAATCAGGTTTAAATAGATTCTTTTGAAACTGAGGGGCCTCCAACATGATAGAAATGTAAGTGCAAGTTAATAAAATAAGATAAAATAAAACGGTGAGTGTTCTCAGAGGAAAAACAGGATATCCTCAGGATGAAAAGTAGCAGGAAATGGGAGAGGAAACAGGAGCCATACGGAGCCATCTGTTTAAGGAATTAAAATGGACTAGCACCATAGAAAGTGGAGAAGACCAATAACAAAAATGAGAATTGATACATGGAATAAAAGTGTATAGCAAAGAAATGAAAATAAATGTGTGCAAATCAAATCTACTGAGATTACTGAGAGGTCATCATATCCATAAAACAAAAACTACTGTTTTATAAAAAGGAAAACAATTAAGAGCACTGAAAATAAAAACATGGTAGATGATATTTTAAAAGCAAATAGACAACAAACAAAAAACTTGAACAGGCTGAATACTAGAGTAAACACAGCGAAGAGCTGGGTCTTTGATTTCATACATGAAGTCCATAGATTATGTCATAATGCACTGTGAAAAGATTAAGAGATGAGAAAATTATGATAGTACTTAAATTTGGATAATCTGTCTAACAGGAGTTGTAGGAAAAGAGAATAAAGGAAACGGAGAAAAGAAAATACAAGAATAAACAACCTGAGCTTAATTAAGCGTCAAGCTTTGCACAAAAGTACAGTAAGTACTGAGGGCCATGGTAGTATTGGTGGGGGAAGACCAACAGACATAGTGCAGAAATTTAAGTATTCCAAAGTTGAGAAAGCTTCATGATAGCTTTCAGGCTAACAAAAATAAATAATTAAATTTACTTGATTATTGTCAAAAGGATTAGAATTAGACTAGCATCAGATTTATGTTTGCAAGTCAGGATGTCTTTTAAAAAATGAAAAAATAATATTTTTAAATTTCAAAATAAAATTATAAATGTAGAACCCTATGTCCTTCAAAAATATCATTCACTTTTGAGAGTAAGTTAATAACATTTTCCAACTTGCTGGATGGTCAGAAAGTCTTTCTCAAACAATTAATTAGTGATTTACTCCATCAAAATAGAGAGAGTTGAGTTCAAGAACTATTGAACTTATAAAAATGTGAAAAACAGTGTTGAGAAAAGAAACCAACAAAATTTATAGTTATAAATATATAATAGTTGAGACTGTGACTGTAAACCTTAAGACAATTTACAAAATGTACATCTACAAAAGTAGAAACATAGTGAAAATATAATAAAAACCACAAATTAAAACTCCAGAAGATTTCAACAAAATATGGGATATTGGAAGAGGGATAGAGTGACAGCTTGCAAAAAGTATTTTTATTTGGAAGGAAATATTATAGTTGCTGATTAATTCTTCATGTTGATAGAAAAATATGTTTAAATATCAAATAAATGTTGAATATAAATGTTACATAAACAATGGTGGAATCACCACATTAGTACTAGATCATCCACCTCAAGACTATTTTTGTACATAAGAAAGAAAGAAAACTCTGTCTTTTGGAGTTACCTGCTGCTGTTATATGCAACTGAACCAAATTCTGACTGATACATCTTCTCTTTGAATAAAAAAATAAGTGCATCATGTTTTTTTTCTTTTATCTCATTTGGGATTTTAGCTTCAAATTTCTATTTATTTTTTACCATCAATTTCAGATGTAGTGTAGGTCATCTTTTTTTTTTTACTGGTTATTTCTTCTATCCCATTTCCTATTGAATATATTTTCTTGCTAAAATGCATCCTTTAGTAGTACTAAAGTGTTCATTGTCTTTGAAATTTGGTAAAAGATTTGTTTTCTCTTACACACATTAATGATGCATTAATAATCATTATATCTAGAAATGTGTAAAATTTTAAGTTCACTGCTTTTTTGACAGTATCTTGAAGACAATGTCCCACTGTCTTATATTCAGTATAATGAGTAAGAAACCTGGAGTCAATGCGTTACCTGTTATTTAAATAATCTGTTACTTTTCACTAAAAACCTTTGTAATTATTCTCTTTTACTCCAGAGTTCTATAATTTTGCCATGATATGTCTAAGAGTGGTTCTTGGTCTCTAATCCGGCTTCGGACTTAGTGGGCCCTTTGTATAGGAGGAGTATACCTTTTAAATAATACAAGCTTTTCTTTTTTGTGTGTGTGATATATGTTGAGGAGTGGGGGTAACCAATCTGTGTAATCCTTTTTCTTGAACTTCGAGTGAATCACCTATACTTTTTATCAGTGTACATGTGTAACATAATCTCCACTTGAAAAATTCTTAAGGTTGACTTTCCATCCCTAAGAGAACTTGAGCTGATATGACAGGGCTTCAAAACTGATGTAAACATTAGAATTCTGCCTAAAATGTAACAATTTTCAAAAGAAGTAACTTCCTTAATATAACATTGAATTTCAAGTGCTAGAAAAAAAGAGCAAAATCAAAACCAATTCAAAAAGTGGGAACTGGAAATGCTAATGGTGCTCGGGGGTCTGGGACTTAGATGTGTACTCTAGTACTTTTAGTACTTTGGAGTTGAAGTTTTGCCCCGGATACTCAGAAAGCAAAAGAGATGAAGGAGAGTCCCTAATATGAAACTTGCAGCTCCCAAGAGCTGCAGCATCTGTGAATAGGGACTGGAAAGATTTCATGCTCTTTCTCAGGAATTAACATAAAATCTTATTATGTTTTGAGTCACAAAATTTACCTGTGAGGAATCAAGTGGGAAATACCACACACAGAAGGAATTGAAAGTTTAATAAGTAAAATGTGAGTGAATTTAGGGTCACCGACTCCTCCAGAGTCAAGGCAAACGAAGGAAGTCCTTTTAAAAGAACTTTTAATTCCAGAGCAACATTCGCTTGTCTTAAAGAAAAATAGAGATGATTTCACAGTAACAATATAATACTTTGCACAGGAAAATGAACCAACAGGTGGAATCCGGTACACACAACAAACAGTAAATTAGTATCTCAAGAACGTAATACTATCAGAATATTCTGGAAAAAAAATAAAGTCTCAAAGTAATTATTGATAAGTAATAATCTAAAGTTATTAGTATCTTACATTGTTTGGTGTTCAACATTTGTAGATCTTTTCATATGACAAAATTAAATTTGGTTTATCTAAAAAAACCACATATTTTACAATTATTTTTAGAATAATGTATGAATTATTAAAATGATGTTGAAAATTAATGTAAAGGTGTAGTTCATAAGTGTATAATAAAACTGCTTAGTAAAGTAGAAAAATTATCTTCATAGTTTTTTGTCACTTGGACCAGGCAATGTTTTTCCCTTGAAAATTTTAACACGGTATTTCTACCAATCACTTTACTAATACATAGAAATATATAAATTAAATTATCTGACCATGAGTAATTCCTAACCATGATATGCACACTGTTCAAAAATTGCTTTTGAGTATGATAACTGGTCACATTTTATGAAAATGCATCAGGGTTTTACGAAGAAGATATATTTTCAAAGATTTATTTTATCACTTTCTTTTTTCCTATTTTGTGTGCTATATTGTTGAGCATGTATATGTAACTTTAAAATACTTAATGATAAAGCAAATTGAAAACAGCAGAATGCATAGGAAACCA
>NW_007728418.1:102682-128834 GCF_000696425.1 Galeopterus variegatus | reverse complement strand
TTTTTTGCATAAATGATCTATCCAATGATGAGAGTGGGGTGTTCAGGTCCCCCATTCTTATGCTGTTAGTGTCTATCTCTTTCTTTAGATCTAATAGTGTTTGCTTTGTAAATCTGGCTGCTCTGACATTAGCTGCATATATATTTATGATTGTTATGTCGTCTTGATGGATAGATCCTTTTACCATTGTATAGTGTCCTTCTTCATCTCTTTTAATGGTTTTTGCTTATAGCCTATTTTATCTGATATAAGAATAGCTACTCCAGCTTGTTTTTCATTTCTACTTGCATAGTATATCTTTTTCCATCCTTTCATTCTTAGTCTATGTGTGTCTTTACAGGTCAAGTGAATCTCTTGGAGACAGCATATTGTTGGGTCCATCTTTTTAATCCAGTCAGTCAGTCTGTGTCATTTGAATGGGGAATCTAGTCTCTTTACATTCAGAGTTACTATTGAAAGGTGTTGGTTTACTGCTAGCATTATACTGATTTTTGTTTAGATGTCTTAAGTATCTTTTGTTCCTTTCTTTCAAATTTTCTGCTTGTGTTCTGTATTTGTTGATTACTTGGGGTGATAGATAAACAAATTTTTCTCTCTTTTGTTAGCATTTTTGTTTGTTGGTAGGTATTGTTCTTTCGTGTGCATTCATGGTAATGATGGTTGTTTTTGTGGTATCAAACCCAGTATTTCCTTGAGAATTTCTTGTAGGGCTGGTCTGTGGTAGTGAATTCCTGCAGTTTTTGTTTGTCTGAGAAATATACTATTTGTCCTTCATTTTGGAAGGATAGCCTTGCTTGGTAAAGTATTCTTGGCTGGAAATTTTTGTTCTTTATTGTTTTGAATAAATCATCCCATTCTTTTCTGGCTTTTAGAGTTTCTGATGAAAAGTCTGATGTTATTCTGATTGGGGCTCCTTTATAAGTGACTTGCTGTTTCTCTCTTGCAGCTTTTAAGATTCTCTCTTTGTCTTTGATTTTTGTCAGTTTCATTATCACATGTCTTGGAGAGAACCTTTTTGGGTTGAATGTGTTTGGTGATCTTTGGGCTTCCTGAATCTGGGGATCTGCGACTTTCCCTACACCTGGGAAGTTTTCTGCTATTATCTCATCGAGCCTGTTTTCAATGCCATTTCCTTTTTCCTCCCCTTCTGGAATACCCATGTTCAGATATTTTTAGGTTGTCAGTTGTCTCTCTTAAATTTTCTTCAATTTTTTTGATTCATTTTTCTTTTTTCTGGTCTGCCTGTGATAATTCAAACAGAATGTCTTTGAGGTCAGAAATTCTCTCTTCTCCTTGTTCAAGTCTGCTGGTTAAACTCTCTGTTGTATTTTTTGTTTCGTGAATGAATCCTTCCTTTTCACAAGCTCAGCTACATTCTTTTTCAAAGTATTGATTTCTTTGTACATTTCTTCTTTCAGATCCTGTATGTTTTTTTCTATTTCATTGTGTTGTTTCACTGAGTTTTCTTGTATCTCATTTAGTCTCCTTAGAATAGTTACTCTAGGGGCCGGCCCGGTGGCGCACTGCTACAGTGCGCCACTTGGGAGCACGGCAGCGCTCCCGCCGAGGGTTCGGATCCCACATACAGACCGGTTCCCACTCACTGGCTGAGCGAGGTGTGGGCGCGGCGCTGAGGGTTGCGGTCCCGTTGCTGATCCCGGTCCGGTGCGGGCACGACACTGAGGGTTGCGATCCATTGCCGGACACAAAAAAAAGACAAAAAAAAAAAAGAAAAAAAAAAGAATAGTTACTCTAAATTCCTTGTCTGTCATTTCAAAGACTTCCTGTTCTGTAGGATCTAGCACTTGTAAGTTATTAATTTCTTTTAGTGGTGATGTACATTCTTGATTTTTGATATTTTTGGTTTCTTTCATTTGGTGTTTAGTCATTGTGGCCGGGGTATCACAGTTCACTCATGTCACCCTGATGTCCGGCTTGGATCCTGAAGGTCGGGACCGGAAGTCCTACCCCACTTGCCTTCACCTGCTTGTCAGGCTTGGGGCTTGGAAGCCTGTGCCTCTCAGGTCACTCACAGAGATGGACAGCCTGCACTGCAAGTCCTGCCCCAGCCCCACCTGCCCTCTCTGGCTGGCAGCCTCAAGGTGTGTGGACCCAAAAGCCCTCAAGTCTCTGTACGAAATAGGTTATCACAGTTCACTCGTGTCACCCTGATGTCTGGCTTGGATCCTGAAGGTCGGGACCGGAAGTCCTACCCCACTTGCCTTCACCTGCTTGTCAGGCTTGGGGCTTGGACGCCTGTGCCTCTCAGGTCACTCACGGAGATGGACAGCCTGCACTGCAAGTCCTGCCCCAGCCCCACCTGCCTTCTCTGGCTGGCAGCCTCAAGGTGTGTGGACCCAAAAGCCCTCAAGTCTCTGTACGAAATAGGGAGCAACCAGAACTGGGTCTCACGGAGGGCGGCTCCTGTCCATTCCAGCACAAATTTCAGGCACTCTGTCACTGCTCCTCAAAAGCTGCAAATTGGTTGCTCTGTGGGAGAGAGTGACACCAGGAACCCACTACTCCACCATCTTGACCCCTCTAAAGCACATATAATATTTTAACAAATTGAAATGGCTTTACTTTTTCTTTTGCATTTTTTTTACAATTCTTATCCCTCTATTTGATCTTTTTCTTTTCATATGCTTCCAGTAAAACGTTTACTGGTGCAGAGGATCACGCACATAAAAGACTAAACAGCTTTGTAGGCTTCATTTTTAAGTATAAACACAAAACACAGAGTCAAAATACATTTTTTAAATGTCTCACATAAGAATTACAATTTCAAATAATGAACTAAACAAAGAAAAGACAATGGAAGAAGCAGAAGAATATTGCAAATTATAATTAATATCTCACAGAGTTGGGAAAATATTGCATACATTCAATAAAAGCAGAAGTTACTGAAAAGGAGCTATCAGAGTGTAAACTAAAGCCCTGGAAATTAAAGTATATAGGCAAAAATATAAAAATTTAGTGAAAGGCTCATAATAGATAGCTGAGGAATAATCCTAAAGTAAAACTAGGAGTCCAAAGGCTACAAAACAGGGTAGAAAAGAGAAAATAAAACAGTCATTGTAGGAAGCCCAATATCTGACTAACTGGAACTGCAGAAAGAGAAAACAAGGGAACTGTTAGGAGATAAATCGTCCTGAAAAATAATTTTCTGTATTTACACACATTGAGTTTAGAAATTGCAAGACACCACTACAACTAATGGAATTTAAGGATGTCAGGGATAAAGGGATCTTTAAAAATTTCAGATAGAACATGGGAAAGCATGGTTGTAGTAACACCAAGGTCATGGGTTTGGATCCCTGAACTGGCCAACCACCACCACCACCAACAACAACAACAACAACAACAACTACAACAAAAAAGCAAGAAAAGAAAAAATTCAGATAGAGGTTGTATTAATTGATTTTTTTTTTCCCGAGGTAAGGTTGGTGAGGTTATATGCAACTTTGATGCTCTTGTAATCCCTCTAAGTTTTCAATAACAGGTAGTTCTTATTGTTTGTAGCCCCATGAAGTTTCCCCAAATACCAAAATTGTATATATCTTTGTCACTTTCACTTCTAGAATAAGAATTTGAAGCTATGGGTCTCTCTGTGTATAATGAACACTTACATGTTAAGCTTTCAAACACATTAGCACACATATGGAGATGTATTGTGATGAAATGAAGGCTTAACTTTGGATATCTGCTTGAATTCTTGCTGGACAACCAATTACTTCCACTATTCTAAGAATAATAACATCTTCATGTCTTAACTCATAGAGCTGCCATATGAGCTAAGGACCATGGAAACATATTTTAAAAATACTCTTAATAAATATTCTGTTATCCAAATAATATAGCATGTATTATCATCTTTAAAATATCTTTAGCTCAAAAGATTTAATCCACAGTAGATGACAGGGGGCTTCCCTTCTCAAATAACCCCCATCCCAAGTTCCTTTCAAGAAAAATTACACACACACACACACACACACACACATTCTGCTTAATGAACCTCAGTTATTAGAAAATTATCTCAGTCACAACACTGATTGTTTTTCCATTTACCATTTTTTTTTTCTGTTCTGCTAACAATTTTGTGAAGTTTGGTTGTGCTTGATATTTTCTTATTGATGTTACATATCCCCACACTGGGAGGAGTTTACCTCCCAGTTCCTGACAAGCTAATGGTAGGAAGTCTTCTCTTCATTTTGCCAAATTCTGATCCATTAAAAAAAAAAGTTTAAAAAGGGGGTAACACTATCACATTTTGTTGAGATGAGTCAATTCTAGTATTGAGAATGATTTTCATTGTAGTCTATCCAGAAGCCAGGAACATTCTGCAACATATATAAAAGATACAAGATAATGAAGCTTTAATTTCTGGAAGATCTCAGCATTGTCACTGGCTTGGACCTGTAAAGTAGGTTTTGGCAGTCGGGTGTTTTTCTTTTCTCCCTTGGTAACTAATTTCGATGTACTTCAAGGTAGTGTCTATTTTTGACGTTTAAATTCACTTGGCCAATAATTATCAGTATTATTTTCAAAACTGAATGTTCATATATTGTACTGGCACTATTTTTACATAGCACTGTTGACATATATCTGATCTAATGAATTAGCACATTCATACCATAGGCATATTTGTCAATAAAAATGAACTCATATCTAAATGTATGGGCTGACATAATTTTCACAGAAAATTTCATGTGTTATTATTTTTTATATTCAAAACATTAGGCTCCAATTTTTTTTTCTCATATTCTTTTATTTCAACAGCCCTTAATCCGTGCTAGAAATTGGCATTTAATATGAAAAAAGTCACAGGGAAACAAAAGAAATAGAATGGAAATATTTATGAGAAACATTATATTGCCTCCCCAAAAGTACAGAAAATGACTCTCTATATATACTACTCACTTTATTAATTTGAAATGATATTTCTTCTCTCTTCTGGAAAAATTGAATCCCATTCCTCCAAAATAAGTCCTCCACAAACTATTTAAGAGATCAAAGCATTAAATACAAAGAAAACCTTACATGAGCATTATAACAATATAAAAGCATAATGAACATAGATATGTATTAATTACTACTAGTTAAAATGCAGCTGGGATTAGATTAAAAAGCATAATTTATATATATATATATATATATATTTTTTTTTTAGCATTTACTTCTACATATTTGTGGGGTACAGAATGTTGTTTCAATACATGCATATATTGCACAATGATTCACTTAGGGTAGAGAGCATATCTCCCTGGTAGTCCACAACTTCTCCTCCTGCCTGTCTCCCCTCCCTCCCCAGCCCCCTGGTAACCATTATTTTACTCCACTTCTATGAGAACCACTTTTTTTTTTAGATTCTACATATGAGTGATAGAATATGTGGCATTTGTCTTTCTGTGTTTGACTTACTTTAATTAACATGATGGTTTCTAGAGCTCACATTGCTCAAAAGATAGGACTTTTTTATTTGATTTTTATAGCTGAATAGCATTCCATTGTGGACATATACCAGTAAGTTTTTTTTTTTTAATTCATTTTTCTGTTGATGGGCATTTAGGTTATAAAGACATAATTTAAAGTTGACTCATAACTCCCCTTCCCGAGAGAGTAGGTTCCTATTCCTGTTAGATAGCAAGCTTTCCAGGGCAGAGATTTGGTCTGTTTTGTTCACTACTGTTTCTCCACTAGCTAGAACATTACCTAGAACATAGTAGTAATTCAATTAATAACTGTTGATTTACTAAAACACTTGCTAAATGAATGAAACACAGTAATGAAGAATTGAAATTTATGGATTATAGGTAAAAACATTAGCAGAATTTCCCAATTATCCTGCAATTTGGAGGATCAAGAACTGGAGTTCTGATTGAGTTAAGGTGAAGATTATTTTATTTGAGCCTCCCTTTCCAGTGGGAGTTAACAGTACTTCTATGATCTATATTCAGTACTGAAAGGCAAAAATAAGTACATCAAACCCCAAGTCCTTGGGTTGCAGAGATTTTCTTCAAATACAGCTTTTTTCATTTTGAATGGCTACATTTTAATTTTTCCCAATGGAGCATAGTCCTCTATTAATGGAGCAGGCACTCTCCAGGTAAAGAGGCAATAGCACTAGGGAGAATGCCAGTCTCAAGCCCAGCATAGATCCCAGGCCATATTGAAGACTAAATATGGAAAGCTGGTCACTGCCTTACCTGTGTCAGCAGACACAGACCAGAAATCCTGTAAAGATGACTTCCCTTTTAGGATGCCGATGCTCCCAGCTCCTTGCTCCTAACTCTACCAAAACTGTGGGATTCCTGAAATGATAATGTAGAACTGCATCATGTACTCCTACGGTTCATGATCTGACTGGCAGATTCTGACAGCATTTCAGTGAATGGTAAAGACCTAATGAAAACCTATCCACACTACTTCTGTCAAACATCTGCCTTGAATAGACTTATTTTCAATTAAGGATAAATACACTTGAAATTTACATTCTTTGAACAAATTACACAACAAAAAATGGAAAGAATATACACAGCCCTCATGAGGTAGAGAAAAGGACTATTATATATAAATAATAATATGAATCACAAGTAAGTTTTAATAGCATCTAATTTTTACTCTCAAGGAAATCAGTAACACAGACAATAAGACTTGAAAGATTAGACAATGAAAGCATATCAATATGAAAAGGGAGCAGTTATATTTAGAGACACAGGGATTTGTTTTGTGTGTATTTATGCATGTATGCAGAATTGTTAAAAATACTTTTCCTTCCACCTCATCTTTGTTAATACTTGATTAAGTAAGGCATGTTTCCCTTCAAACTCAACAGTTTGTTGAAACATTTCTTTAGCAAAAGTTGTTTGGTGTTGGTTTAAAAACAAAACTATAGCGCAGCGTCGCTCCCGCCCACGGGTTCGGATACTATATAGGGATGGCCGGTGCACTCACTGGCTGAGCGCCGTGCGGGCAACACCAAGCCAAGGGTTGCGATCCCCTTACCAGTCACAAAAAAGACAACCCCCCCAAAAAAACAAAACAAAACAAAACTATAGCCTATACTTGGTGTTTGAAAATCTATGTCTGAGTGAAAGCGATTTAAAATTAAGAGTCTAGCAAACCACTTTCAGGAATTCAATAGAGAAATTCCTTCACACGTCTGATAAACTACTATGAAACTGAACTAAACCTAAAGCATAAGTATTACATTGGCAAAGTAACATTGTTTAATTTAGCTTCCTAAATCATGGACCCATCAGTTTAATTATATGCCTTTAAAATTATGATACATTTAATATGTAAACATTGTGGTGCAAATGGAACTAAATGGCAAGGGGCTTCGGAAATGCAAAGATTTTTAGAAGGAAATTTACTTTATGTCATATAGGTCAACTATTTTTAATGTGACAAATTTGCCTGGCATGGAAATAGGGCTTTTCCTTTGACATGAATGTAAAACAGGAGGTGTTATGAAGTTCAATAAGCAACCTTAACTAGATTGCTGAAAAATTTTAAATATTTCCCACATCAATTTTTATATCTTTTGTTTTATTGTCCAAATTTATCACTCTGACAAGAGTCAAATAACTTTTCTTTATCACCATCTTTCCAATCTCAAGCAATATACACATCTGGAAAAGTCAATCATTCTCAATGATCTATGTTCTTTAAAAAGCTTCTTTCACAATGAGGTTAGTATTTCCAATGCAGATTTTGTAGCTACTGTGTAGTCACTGTGACTCCTCACTGTGAATACGAAAGACATTTTCATTTATAAGCAATCCTTAAAATTAACAATTTACATAGATCATTATTGCAAAGCAATGATTTGTGGGGTTTTTTTTGAGAATTTAACTTAAAAGTGAAAGTAACTATGCATGCATTTGTTTCTAAACAGCTATGTTAATAAATATATAGTTACGCACACATGTTTTATTTTAAAGACATTCTCAGAAATTATCAAGACCTTCCTATTAAATAATTCAATATATCCATGACCTCTCATGAAATAATAGAATTATTTGAATATTATTTTTTAAAGCTTTTTAATTCAGTGGCTATTAGGAAGTCTTGTCAAACTGCAGAAAAAAATCAATCAGAAAATATGGGTAAAATTAATTGAAACTGAAATATAAGATGGCTTATTCAATGAAGAAACTATGACTATATTGTTTTTAGACTTTTTTCTCTCTGTAACAATTGTCCAGAGTTTCTTATGAAACAATGCGAGTATTCTGTGCTCAAAGTCAATAAAAAGGACCAAGAAAGCTATAACCACGTAGGACAGATTCAAGGTAATGTTTGTAACTAACTTTGAAGCTTTGAAAAATTGATTCATAGAAAAATAAGAGCAAGAATATTGGAGTTGGTGTGACTCATTCACCAGTTACATTCTTTTTGTGAAGACGAAACTGTTTTTTCCATTTTCATAGATTCCTTTAAATCTTAAATACAAACCATTTAAATTCCATGTATTTATTGAGTGTGTTTATTACATACCAGTCATTGATGATACATTAGTAAAGCAAGCAGATAAAAGACATTGTCCTTTGTGGAGTTTTACATTCTCATGGAATGAAGTAAAAAATAGGATGAAAATACAGAGTACATTTTTTGGGAGCGTCAGTGGCTTGGTGATGCATTGAATCCAGCTTTAAATAGGAGGGCCAGGTAGGCCCAGCTGAGAAGGTAACATCTACTAAAGACTGGAATGAGGTGAGGGAGTGAGCAATGGGAGCAGACAATTGCAGGCAGAGGCAGCAG
This sequence comes from Galeopterus variegatus, assembly GCF_000696425.1. NCBI lineage: Eukaryota > Metazoa > Chordata > Mammalia > Dermoptera > Cynocephalidae > Galeopterus > Galeopterus variegatus. The sequence continues at coordinate 120,068 of NW_007728418.1, read as the reverse complement.
TAATGGCAAAAGCCTTCTACAAGAACACGTGTCCTGGAAGTCCAATAAGAAAAAAGGTTTCAAGGGGATGATTGATCTGCCGTGTTAAATACAGCTCATAACTGAGTGGGACTGACCATGCATATAAAATTTTTTCAAGGAATTTTGATACACAGGGGAACAGAGAAATGGTTATCACCAAAGGGGCACATGGAAGCAAGAGAGAGGTTTGTTTAATGAGAAGAATGATAGCATGTCTATATGCTGATGGGGAAATTAATGATACAGGAGAAAGGAGAAATGCGGGTGTGATGTCCCAGAGCAGACAAGAGGAATAGGCTCTGTTGCACAAGGGGAATGGTTGGCCCTAAGGAGGAACAGTGACAATTATGAGAGGAAAGGAAGAGGAGATGGGTACAGAAGCTGCTAGGTGAAGTTGTATAGGTAGATAATTGTGGAAGTACTTTTGTGATTGCTGATTTTGATTATCACTTCACTGACAAAAGAGTAAACATACAATCACAAGTGAAAGGAGAAGACAAGATGGTGGTAAATGTGAAGATCGTGGAAGAATACATTAATCTTGGATCCCAATGTATGGCAAAGGATTGTTGGAATCAGGTACTTGGGAGACATGCCAAGATGCAACTACTGCTATTTTACTATAGTTATTTCCAACTTTCTGGGTGTCTACAATATGTATAGCATTGAGTGACGTCCAACAAGACTGGTAACCATAACTAACTTAGTTTTACTAAATCAAGTGAAATTTAAGTTATTTATTATAGTAAATAAATATAGATAACTTAAAATATATATCTAAGTGTGATTTTTATATATTTATCAGATTTTTCATATAAATAAATTGACTAACCAAAGATATGCTGTGGAAGACTATCTTCTGAGTTTTTTTTTTTTTTAAGATATTATTATTAACACAAAAGAATCAGATCCTATTTTATCAACTTCTTAAATTTCTCATCATTTCTGAAATATCTTTGCTCTCTGTTTGCTATCTATTTGTGGAAATACAGGATATATACTCTGGATATATTATCAATATTACATTCAAATAATTTGGAAACGCTAGGTGCAAAAATTCTAAACTATATCCCCATGTGTTTTCTCAACAGTTTGGTTTCTTTGAAATTTCCATTCCTGCTGATTTTTGCAATTAGTGTTATAAAATGGATATGACTATCTCTGAATAAATGGAACCTAAGTTTTGTTGATGTCAAGTCTAAATTAAAAAGTAGAACACTCCTTAAGGAGGTGAAATATCAAATAAAATTTGATCATGTAGTAGAGAGGTTATTTTCAGGTGTTTTTCCTTCTTATTAAATGATTAATGATGCTTTCTTTTTTATGCTTTGAATATTTAAATGGTTCAGACAAAAATTTGCACTGCTGCATCTAATCAGTATTTGGTCAATTTCTCTATCAATCTGCAGCATTTGGCCCAATGTCATTCCTCCTACTTGAACCCCTTTCCATTCGCCTTCCAGAGCATGTGGTTTTCCCATTACCTCACATCCAATCTTTTTAGTGTATTTTATTGATACCTCTCCTTTTCCCTGAATTATTGACATTGGGGTCCCCAGAACTCAACTGTGTCTTTCTCTTTATCTGCACTTACTCCTTTATTGATTCAACCCCATCTCACAGATTTAAATACGAACTAAGCATGCAATTCAATGAGTTTTGACACACATAAGATGAAAACATAGAACATTTCCTTGACTCCAAAAATTTCCTTTGTGCTCCTTCTTGTTAATCCTTTCCTCCCCCATGCGTAACCACTATCTTGTTTCCATCACCTCAGGTTATTATTGCCCAAATTTGAAGTTCATGTAAATGGAATCCTACTGTATGCACATATTTGTGTCTGGCTTATTCTGATTAACATAATGTTTCTGATATTTACCTATGTTTTATCAGTTGTTCACTCTCTTTTATTGATTAGTAGTGTTTTATTTTATGAATATGCCACAATCTGTTTATCCATTTTTCTGTTGTGGATGATTGAATGGTTTTTAGTTTTCATTCATGAAAAGTAAGTGGATGAAAATATTTTTGAACAATTATTTTGTGGACAAATATCTTTAATCTCCCAAATGGAATTACAGTTATAGGTGTGGCTGTATGTTTAACTTTAAAAGAGATTGCATAAAGTTTGCCACCATGAATGGATTATTTCATATGCCTGTGACCATTGCTGCACCACATTCTCACCAAGATTTAGTGGTCTCAGTATTTTTTGTTTTGGTCATTCTAATGAGTGTAATATTACATGTTCTAGTTTTAATTTGCATTGCCTGATGCATACTTATTAAGTGTTATTTCATGTGTTCTTGGGCATTCAAAATTGGTATACCTTCGTTGTGACACTTCTGTACAAATTTTTGTCCCTTTTTACTGAGATGTATGTCTTATCATTATTGCACTAAAAGTATACATTATATATTTTAAATACAAGTCCTTTGTCACATATATGAATGATAGTATGTTTTTCCAGTTTGTGACTTGATTTTTTATTTCTTAATAGTGTATTTTAAATTTTTATGGCATCTAATTTATCAAGTGTTTTTCTTTTATGGTTTTTACCTTGTTTTAGCTAAAAAAAAAATCTTTATCCTGCAAATGATAAAGGTATTGTCTTTTCTCCTAGAAGTTTTATAGTTTTATCTTTTACATATATGTGCACACTTTGAATTAATTTTTGTATATGGTGTGACTTAGGGATTAAGAGTTGCTTTATTTCTACATTCAATTGTTCCAACATTGTTTGTGAAAAGACTTTATATTTCCCGTTGAAATATCTTGGCACTTGTCAGAATTCAACTGATGATGTATCTGTGTATCTATGTCTGAACTCTCTATTCCATGCTAATGATTTATTTTTTATTTTTATGTTACAGTCTTATAGTTGTATAGTAACTTGAAATCCAGTAGTGTAAATTATCTAAAATTTCCCAACTTTTCAAAATTTTTATAGCCACACTAGTTGCTACTAGTTGATGATTTCTATTTTACAGTTAACATTAATTAGTACCTCAAATAAACTGTTCGTAATTTGACTGGGATTAAATTGGATCTGTAGATCAATTTTGGAAGATCTGACATCAAAACAATTTTGAACCTTTGAATCTTTAAATAAATATAGTATATTCTTGCATTTATTTAGATAGTTTTAAATCTCCCCCAAATGTGACTTAAAGATTTTATTGTCAAATCATGTAATTGTGAAATTTGTTTCTAAGTATTTAAATATTTTCTATACTATTGTAAGTCATACTCAGTATTTTATCTGCTTAATTCTACCTTATAAAAATATAATTGGATTTTGTATATTGACCTAGCATCCTACTACAATGCTACAATCACTTATTAGTTCTAGTAGATATACAGATGTTTTAATTGTTAGAATTTTTATTGTATTAACTAGAACATCCAGTATGATGTTACTTAGAAATAATGAGAGTGGATATTCTTGTCTTATTCCTATAGGAGATAAGGTTCAATCTTTCACCATTAAATATGTTTCTGCCTTTATACTTTCTGAAGAAATTTTATTCCATACTTAAAAAACAATCATGCCATTTTCTGAATGTTGTCACATCATTTTCATGCATTTACTATATTGATTTTTTAATGTTAAATCAGCCTTGCATTTCTAAACACATGTAGTCTCTATGCCATATTTTAATGTGTTGCTGAGTTCCATTAGCTAATACCTTGTTTCCAGTTTTTTATCCATATACATAAGAATAGTGGTCTCTAATATTTTTATCTAGAAATATCACTGCCAGATTTTGGTATTATGGTTGTGTTGGCTTCATAAAAGTGATTGAGAAATACTCTTGCCTTTTATATTTTTGAAAGAGTTTTTGTGAGATTGGTAGTGTTACTTAGGAGTTCGATACAATTCACCAATGAAATTATATGGCTTTGGAATAACCTTTGTTGAATGGTTTTTAAAAAATAAATAATAAATTCAATCAAAAAAAGATATTATAAGGTCGTCAAAAAGTTCATGGAATGATTAGTTATACCTTTTAATTCCATATTCCATGAACTTTTTGAAGTTCACCTGTATAAGGGTATTTATATTCTCTACTGCTTTTTATTTCTCCTCTCCTCTAGGGCTTGGCAGTCAGCTACAGTTCAAGGCCTCAAGTGAATGGTCTGAGAGAAAAGGGAAGGAAAACAAAGAACATAGAGAGTAATGGGGATCATCTTGTTGATTAGGGTGCATACAGTGCAGTCCTTTCACCTTGAACCTCTATTGTTCTCTAGCAATTGGCAATAATTTCCTACAGAACCAGTTCTAATATCCAGGGAGAAATGTCTAATTAGAACACCATGGCCATAAGAGTGACATTATGGACTGACTTACTTTATAAAATTAAGTAATTTTAATAACTGGGATATCATAGCAGTTTTGGTTATTCAAAGCATGAAGATGTCTAGCTACTATATTTGCCCTCTGTAAAGAAGGCACTCAAAGGAGCTATCAGAGGTAAGACAGACTTCTGTAGATATTTTAGTATTATAAGACTTACCTTTAAAAATTTAGCATATTTATACAATGAACCCAGGCAAAGAGGCAACCTAAATGGAGATTTAGGTCAAATAGCTGAAGAACATCACTGAATATCATCAAACAAAGCTGGCCCACATGGTGTGCTCTATTCCTTGCCTCTCGGGTCTTACTCAGAGCTGGCAGTGCAATTTTTCTCTTCCAAGGTTGACCCACTTGTGCATGGTGCTGATAATTATTTCAGTCTAAATGCAGTATTTTAAAACCTCACAAATTTTTCATAGTGCTGCATAAAACAATCATTACAAGAGGTACAAGTTTAAGTATAGGCTTTTATGAAAAGTCAAATAATTTAATGATAAAATATCTGTATTTGAAGCCTGCACTTAAGAATGTCTCAGAGATCTGTCAGTTGGAGTCTACGGTCATTTACTTTCCTCCAATTGGCAACTATGCCAGGAGAAAGTTATATATCATATTGGTTTCTTTTATAAAAGTTGTGAAATTATTTCTTGTAGTGGGCCATTTATTTTTAAATGGGGCAGAACAGTTGTTGCAAAAGGGAAAAGTTGACTTTGGAAAGCGAATAAGTGAAAGAAAAAAAATTAAAACTTCCAAAAGCACAGAACTTAAACTACAATTGAAAAACTAAGTTTTCCAAAAGTTTATGAGTATATATGCTTAGCAATAAAAAACTTATCTACACAACACCATATAGTCTTTAAAATAAATAATATGTCCTTAATTCAATGGATTGATATGGATATAGAAAAAGCCTTATTTTCTAAGTTATTTAGTGTGCTATTCAGTAATTATAAACATTACTTAAGAAAACAGAGCTGTAGAAATAAAATCCAGTGTAAAAAGATACACATTAGTGAGGTAGCAACATAGTGAGACAAGGGATGCATATTAAGATAAATCATTGGTAATTTGCTAAAACTTCAACAGTTTTATTATTTTTAATGCTTTGCTGTTAAGAAAAACTAAGATAAATACCCCTAAATATTCCCAAGTGTCATCACTCAAAATTTATTCACATGATGATTTTTGAGGGAAAAAACCTCATGAATACTGAGATGTTTCAATTAAACCCTTTGAAATATTGATATGATGGAGATAAGTAATTTTGTAGTAGATAGATTAATTAAAAGGAAATCAATGAAGAAAAAAAGACATTTCTAAGAGTCCTGTCCTTGACTAACAGGGAGAATAAATGATGATTAGCTCTTTTAAAATTCCTAAAACATAATCCTTAACAAGACTCATAAGGGGATACAAATCATAGCTTATTTTTCATTATTCCATAAAGTTATAACATTTGGGAAAAATAATAATTAGACACACATACACATACACTAATATGCAGTATGTATAAGTGTGTGTGTGTGTGTGTGTGTGTGTGTATATATATATAGAGAGAGAGAGAGAGAACATTATTTCAGTTATTTAAGATATACTCCAAGTAAAAATAAACATCTCTACTTAGCCTATAAAAGCTTTCTGAAATATTTTCTAGGATAATAATAATTATTAAATTATTACTTAAGTACAAATTATAAAATTCAAAAATTTCAGCACTTAAGGTCCCTAAAGCTTTGAAGAAACATAGTTTCTATGATATATATATAATATATATATATATATATATATTATTCCACACAGTAAAAAATGAACATTTTGCTTAAACTAATAGAATTGTGAAATTAAATCTTATCAAAAATTCTACATATTTGCAATTTTTTAAAAAAAATCTTATTTTATTTTATAAATAAATCTTAACAGAAAGATAAATAAATAAAATTAATAATAGATTAAGGTTATAGTAAATGATGACCAAAGAAATGTTATTAAACTTATAAAAATGATTTTCATTAAGTAATATAATAATATAACTCATATATCTATATTTATAAAGGGAAATAATGTTAATGGTCTCTATAGAGGCTGAATAAATGCCAGATTTTTTTTTTAAAAAGGAATAAGTAAATGAAATAACTTTGCCTCAAACCAGGAATAGAAAGATCTTAAACAAAATGAAGAATATCCTTTGTATTAGTCTGTTTGTGTTGCTTATAACACAATACATGGAACTGGGTATTTTATTTAAAAAAACAACATTTATTGCTTACAGTCTCTCATGCTGGGAAGTCTGAAGTCCATCTGGTGGTAGTGACAGTGACCCAGGGGTCTCACATTGCAAGATAGTGGAAGCAGAGAGAACAGGAGAGGGAGCGAGACAGACTCTCTTCTTCTTTTAAAACCCTCAGAACCATGCCCCTGACCACCATTTTTAATCCATTCACTACCACATGGTCCTACAATCCATTCAGCTCTTCAAGGCTGCACCTTTCAATTACCATAATAGGATTTCCCACCCCCTTAACAGTCCCACAGGGGGCTATGTTGCTAATACATAAAACTTGGGGGATACAATTCAAGTTTCAGTGAGTTTTGGGGGGACAGAATTCAATCCACTACATCCTTCTTAAAAAAATACTACTTAGTACTGATAAAGAATCAGTAGAGGTCTTCCAATTGAAGTCAGGATCTACAAAACAATAGAACCAATTATCATAACTACCATGGAGGAAATGCTAAAAAAGAGATTTTTGTATACTATAAGAAAGAAGATACAATATTATTAGTAAAAAAATAATTGTCATCTTAGAAAACTCAAAATGATCAACTAAAAATAATTAGAACTATAAATTAAGCAAGGTAGTAGTAAAAAGGTAAAAATAACATAAAGAAAATGAAAAATAGTTTATGCATGGATATTAATCACTTTATAAAGCTATCATAATTTAAGGAATTATGCAAGGATAAGCATGTAGATAATTGCAACATGAAAGAATGTCCGTATTGAGTCTCTACTACATTAAAATGTAGTAAATGTTAAAGATAGCATTTCCAATAACTGAAGAAGTATAGACTTTTTTTTCAATCAATGATTGAAAAAAGGAATGAATTATATGGTAAAATAAAGTAACAGTCTTATTCACATCATATAATACGTTTTCTGGGTTTATCAAATTTTTTGAAATGTAAAAGTTAATTGAAATTATTCCATGAAATATGCAGAAGAAATATGGAAGAATTTATTTAATATCAAAGTAGTTTAGGATTTATGAGTATAAAAAGATACTATAAATAAAATATTTTACAGATTTTAATGCACACTATTTTAAAAATTATGGCCAAATACTAAAATTAATTGAATGAGAGTGAAAAGAAGGCATTTTTTCCACCTATTTATGGATAATAGTCTTAGAAAATGATGCTAAGAATATATTTGCCAATTTGCTAAATAAATATAAAAGGGTTTCCCCTATGTTTTCTTCTAGGAGTTTTAAATTTCAGGTCTTATGTATAAGTCATTAGTCCATTTAGAGTTGATTTTGGTATATATGATGAGAGGTAGAAATCAAGTTTCACTCTTCTACTTATGGATATCCAGTTTTCCCAGGACCATTTGTTGAAGAGGCTGTCTTTTCCCTGTTGTATGTTCTTGGTGCCTTGTTGAAGACCAGTTGGCTGTAAATATGTGGGTTGATTTCTGGATTCTCTATTCTGTTCCTTTGGTCCACATATGTTTTTATGCCAGTACCATACGGTTTTGGTTACTATAGATTTGTAATGTAGTTTAAAGTCAGGAAGTGTAATGCTTTGGCTTTACTTATTTTTCTTAGGATTGCTTTAGCTATTTCGGGTCTTTTGTTGTTCCATAAGAATGATAGGATTTTGTTTGTTTGTTTGTTTGTTTTAATTTCTGTGAAGAATGTCATTGGTATTCTGATGGGGATCACATTGAAACTGTAGGTGGCTTTTGGTAGTATGGACATTTTTACAGCATTGATGCTTCCAATCCATGAACAAGAATTGTCTTTCTGTCTTTTGTTGTCCTCTTTAATTTCCTTCAGCAGTGATTTGTAGTTCTCATTGTAGAGATCTTTCACGTCCTTGGTTAGAATTGCTCTCAGATATTTTAATTTTTGGTGACTTCTTTAAATAGGCATGATTTCTTAAAACTCCCATAATAAAACACAGGGGAAACACTCCAGGATGTATGACTGGGCAAAGACTTTCTGAATAAGACCCCAAAAGCACAGACAACAAAAGAAAAAATAAACAAATGGGATTATATCTAACTAAAAAGTTTCTGCAAAGCAAAGGAAGTAACCAACAAAGTGAAAAGACAACCTACAGAATGGGAGAAAATATTTGCAAACTACACATCCAACAAGGATTAATATCCAGTATATATAAAAAGCTCAAGCAGACTTACAGTAAAAAAATAAAAATAAAAAACCCAACAATACAATTAAAAATGGTCAAAGGAGCTGAATAGACATTTCACAAAAGAAGACATACAAATGGCCAACATATATATTAAAAATTGCTCAATATCACTAATCATCAGGGAAATGCAAATCAAAACCACTTTGATATATCAACTCACCCAGTTAGATTGGCTATCAAAAAGACTGAGAATAACAAATACTGGCAAGGATGTGGAGAAAGGGGGACTGTTGGTGGGACTGTAAGTTAGTACAGCTATTACAGAAAACAGTATGGAGGTTCCTCCAACAACTACAGATAGAATTACCATATGATCCAGCAATCCCAGTACTGGGTATATGTATAAAGGATTGGAAATCATCAAGTCAAAAGGATACCTGCACTCCCATGTTTATTGCAGCTCTATTTACAGTAGCTAGGCTACGGAATCAACCTAAACATCCACCAATGGATGAATGGATAAGGAAAATGTGGTATAAATATACAATGGGATACTACCCAGCCATAAAAATGAATGAAATTTTGCCATTTGCAGCAATATGGATGATCCTGGAGAAACTTATACTAAGTGAAACAACCCAGGTACAGAAAGAGAAATAGCACAGGTCCTCACTCATAAGTAGGAGCTGAATCCATAAACAATAAAAGAGAGAGAGAGAGAAACAACAATCACAATAATATGTTGAGCTTTTTTATTTTTACAAGGAGAGAAAAGAACTGTGGTTGCTAGAAGTGGAAAAAGGGAGGGAGGGTTAACAAGAAGTTGGTTAACAGATACAAAGAATGTTTATATATTGTAATGATGCATAAGCTAACGATCCTGATCTGACCATCACACATTGTACACAACAACTGAAAGTCAACTTTGTACCTCACATATATGTATAATAAATTATCTTAAAAGAATGTTTATATGTCCAATTATCTGTTAAAGAACTGCACATTAAAATATGGTGTCATTGTTCACCTACCAAATTGACAAAGATAAAAAGGAATAAACACCAATGTTTTCAAGATGTGTGGAACCATTATTCACATTCTGTTTGATCAGAGGCTATATATTAGTTAATTTGTGCATTTATTTTATATAATCCTCTCAATCCTATCTCTAAAATAGATAGTTACATCCTCATTTAGATGAAAGAAAACTGAGTCTGGCAGAGTTTAAATGACCTGCTCATGGTCACACAGCAAGTAACAGAACAACATTAGGGCCCATACCTCACTCCAAAGTCCTTACTTCTCCACATGCCTTCGCTTATCCCCACAGAGATTTTCTTAAAGAAAGCACAAGGAAGTAATAAGTGGTAGAGGCTTGTAGTTTGACCTGCTGACAGTAAACCCTTTCACTTTTTCTATATTCTAAAATCCTATTTAGAACAATTAAAATAAGAAAAGCAAAGTCATAATGTGGAAAAGCCATGAAGGATGACATCAGCTGATCAGAACCATGAGGAATTTCTGGAACTTATAACTTAATCAGGTTTAAATAGATTCTTTTGAAACTGAGGGGCCTCCAACATGATAGAAATGTAAGTGCAAGTTAATAAAATAAGATAAAATAAAACGGTGAGTGTTCTCAGAGGAAAAACAGGATATCCTCAGGATGAAAAGTAGCAGGAAATGGGAGAGGAAACAGGAGCCATACGGAGCCATCTGTTTAAGGAATTAAAATGGACTAGCACCATAGAAAGTGGAGAAGACCAATAACAAAAATGAGAATTGATACATGGAATAAAAGTGTATAGCAAAGAAATGAAAATAAATGTGTGCAAATCAAATCTACTGAGATTACTGAGAGGTCATCATATCCATAAAACAAAAACTACTGTTTTATAAAAAGGAAAACAATTAAGAGCACTGAAAATAAAAACATGGTAGATGATATTTTAAAAGCAAATAGACAACAAACAAAAAACTTGAACAGGCTGAATACTAGAGTAAACACAGCGAAGAGCTGGGTCTTTGATTTCATACATGAAGTCCATAGATTATGTCATAATGCACTGTGAAAAGATTAAGAGATGAGAAAATTATGATAGTACTTAAATTTGGATAATCTGTCTAACAGGAGTTGTAGGAAAAGAGAATAAAGGAAACGGAGAAAAGAAAATACAAGAATAAACAACCTGAGCTTAATTAAGCGTCAAGCTTTGCACAAAAGTACAGTAAGTACTGAGGGCCATGGTAGTATTGGTGGGGGAAGACCAACAGACATAGTGCAGAAATTTAAGTATTCCAAAGTTGAGAAAGCTTCATGATAGCTTTCAGGCTAACAAAAATAAATAATTAAATTTACTTGATTATTGTCAAAAGGATTAGAATTAGACTAGCATCAGATTTATGTTTGCAAGTCAGGATGTCTTTTAAAAAATGAAAAAATAATATTTTTAAATTTCAAAATAAAATTATAAATGTAGAACCCTATGTCCTTCAAAAATATCATTCACTTTTGAGAGTAAGTTAATAACATTTTCCAACTTGCTGGATGGTCAGAAAGTCTTTCTCAAACAATTAATTAGTGATTTACTCCATCAAAATAGAGAGAGTTGAGTTCAAGAACTATTGAACTTATAAAAATGTGAAAAACAGTGTTGAGAAAAGAAACCAACAAAATTTATAGTTATAAATATATAATAGTTGAGACTGTGACTGTAAACCTTAAGACAATTTACAAAATGTACATCTACAAAAGTAGAAACATAGTGAAAATATAATAAAAACCACAAATTAAAACTCCAGAAGATTTCAACAAAATATGGGATATTGGAAGAGGGATAGAGTGACAGCTTGCAAAAAGTATTTTTATTTGGAAGGAAATATTATAGTTGCTGATTAATTCTTCATGTTGATAGAAAAATATGTTTAAATATCAAATAAATGTTGAATATAAATGTTACATAAACAATGGTGGAATCACCACATTAGTACTAGATCATCCACCTCAAGACTATTTTTGTACATAAGAAAGAAAGAAAACTCTGTCTTTTGGAGTTACCTGCTGCTGTTATATGCAACTGAACCAAATTCTGACTGATACATCTTCTCTTTGAATAAAAAAATAAGTGCATCATGTTTTTTTTCTTTTATCTCATTTGGGATTTTAGCTTCAAATTTCTATTTATTTTTTACCATCAATTTCAGATGTAGTGTAGGTCATCTTTTTTTTTTTACTGGTTATTTCTTCTATCCCATTTCCTATTGAATATATTTTCTTGCTAAAATGCATCCTTTAGTAGTACTAAAGTGTTCATTGTCTTTGAAATTTGGTAAAAGATTTGTTTTCTCTTACACACATTAATGATGCATTAATAATCATTATATCTAGAAATGTGTAAAATTTTAAGTTCACTGCTTTTTTGACAGTATCTTGAAGACAATGTCCCACTGTCTTATATTCAGTATAATGAGTAAGAAACCTGGAGTCAATGCGTTACCTGTTATTTAAATAATCTGTTACTTTTCACTAAAAACCTTTGTAATTATTCTCTTTTACTCCAGAGTTCTATAATTTTGCCATGATATGTCTAAGAGTGGTTCTTGGTCTCTAATCCGGCTTCGGACTTAGTGGGCCCTTTGTATAGGAGGAGTATACCTTTTAAATAATACAAGCTTTTCTTTTTTGTGTGTGTGATATATGTTGAGGAGTGGGGGTAACCAATCTGTGTAATCCTTTTTCTTGAACTTCGAGTGAATCACCTATACTTTTTATCAGTGTACATGTGTAACATAATCTCCACTTGAAAAATTCTTAAGGTTGACTTTCCATCCCTAAGAGAACTTGAGCTGATATGACAGGGCTTCAAAACTGATGTAAACATTAGAATTCTGCCTAAAATGTAACAATTTTCAAAAGAAGTAACTTCCTTAATATAACATTGAATTTCAAGTGCTAGAAAAAAAGAGCAAAATCAAAACCAATTCAAAAAGTGGGAACTGGAAATGCTAATGGTGCTCGGGGGTCTGGGACTTAGATGTGTACTCTAGTACTTTTAGTACTTTGGAGTTGAAGTTTTGCCCCGGATACTCAGAAAGCAAAAGAGATGAAGGAGAGTCCCTAATATGAAACTTGCGGCTCCCAAGAGCTGCAGCATCTGTGAATAGGGACTGGAAAGATTTCATGCTCTTTCTCAGGAATTAACATAAAATCTTATTATGTTTTGAGTCACAAAATTTACCTGTGAGGAATCAAGTGGGAAATACCACTACACAGAAGGAATTGAAAGTTTAATAAATAAAATGTGAGTGAATTTAGGGTCACCGACTCCTCCAGTGTCAAGGCAAATGAAGGAAGTCCTTTTAAAAGAACTTTTAATTCCAGAGCAACATTCGCTTGTATTAAAGAAAAATAGAGATGATTTCACAGTAACAATATAATACTTTGCACAGGAAAATGAACCAACAGGTGGAATCCGGTACACACAACAAACAGTAAATTAGTATCTCAAGAACGTAATACTACCAGAATATTCTGGAAAAAAAATAAAATCTCAAAGTAATTATTGATAAGTAATAACCTAAAGTTATTAGTATCTTACATTGTTTGGTGTTCAACATTTGTAGATCTTTTCATATGACAAAATTAAATTTGGTTTATCTAAAAAACCCACATATTTTACAATTATTTTTAGAATAATGTATGAATTATTAAAATGATGTTGAAAATTAATGTAAAGGTGTAGTTCATAAATGTATAATAAAACTGCTTAGTAAAGTAGAAAAATTATCTTCATAGTTTTTTGTCACTCGGACCAGGCAATGTTTTTCCCTTGAAAATTTTAACACGGTATTTCTACCAATCACTTTACTAATACATAGAAATATATAAATTAAATTATCTGACCATGAGTAATTCCTAACCATGATATGCACACTGTTCAAAAATTGCTTTTGAGTATGATAACTGGTCACATTTTATGAAAATGCATCAGGGTTTTATGAAGAAGATATATTTTCAAAGATTTATTTTATCACTTTCTGTTTTCGTATTTTGTGTGCTATATTGTTGAGCATGTATGTGTAACTTTAAAATACTTAATGATAAAGCAAATTGAAAACAGCAGAATGCATAGGAAACCAATTAGGTAAAATACTTACCCATTTTATTTTCCATCCATAAAATTAGTTAAAATGTAGAGAATATGATTTCTAAACAATGTGTCTTTTATAAAATTGATTGAGGCAAAAGTATATTTGGTTGATTAAAACCGACAGAATGTTCAAATCGCCATTGGTCAAGTACGGGGTTTGGCTGGCCCAGTGCTTTTTTTTTTTAACACAATCCACAGTAAAGACATATTTTCTCACAATGCAGTACACACACTGACACACACACATGAATTTACAACTAATTTTTATAATATTTTACTTACACAGAAGGAATTGAAAGTTTAATAAGTAAAATGTGAGTGAATTTAGGGTCACCGACTCCTCCAGAGTCAAGGCAAACGAAGGAAGTCCTTTTAAAAGAACTTTTAATTCCAGAGCAACATTCGCTTGTCTTAAAGAAAAATAGAGATGATTTCACAGTAACAATATAATACTTTGCACAGGAAAATGAACCAACAGGTGGAATCCGGTACACACAACAAACAGTAAATTAGTATCTCAAGAACGTAATACTATCAGAATATTCTGGAAAAAAAATAAAGTCTCAAAGTAATTATTGATAAGTAATAATCTAAAGTTATTAGTATCTTACATTGTTTGGTGTTCAACATTTGTAGATCTTTTCATATGACAAAATTAAATTTGGTTTATCTAAAAAAACCACATATTTTACAATTATTTTTAGAATAATGTATGAATTATTAAAATGATGTTGAAAATTAATGTAAAGGTGTAGTTCATAAGTGTATAATAAAACTGCTTAGTAAAGTAGAAAAATTATCTTCATAGTTTTTTGTCACTTGGACCAGGCAATGTTTTTCCCTTGAAAATTTTAACACGGTATTTCTACCAATCACTTTACTAATACATAGAAATATATAAATTAAATTATCTGACCATGAGTAATTCCTAACCATGATATGCACACTGTTCAAAAATTGCTTTTGAGTATGATAACTGGTCACATTTTATGAAAATGCATCAGGGTTTTATGAAGAAGATATATTTTCAAAGATTTATTTTATCACTTTCTTTTTTCCTATTTTGTGTGCTATATTGTTGAGCATGTATATGTAACTTTAAAATACTTAATGATAAAGCAAATTGAAAACAGCAGAATGCATAGGAAACCAATTAGGTAAAATACTTACCCATTTTATTTTCCATCCATAAAATTAGTTAAAATGTAGAGAATATGATTTCTAAACAATGTGTCTTTTATAAAATTAATTGAGGCAAAAGTATATTTGGTTGATTACAACCGACAGAATGTTCAAATCGCCATTGGTCAAGTACGGGGTTTGGCTGGCCCAGTGCTTTTTTTTTAACACAATCCACAGTAAAGACATATTTTCTCACGATGCAGTACACACACTGACACACACACATGAATTTACAACTAATTTTTATAATATTTTACTTATCCTTATATATTTGATGCCCTGTAATAATCTTTCCTCTGTTTTATTTCAGTTTTAAAATGCTAAAATGCTGATTATGATCATATAATTGATTTTATGATCAACAAAGAGGCTTTGAAAAATCANTTACCACTTACATAAGATATTACTCTGCTCTGTTTGGAAGCATAACTCTAACTAGAATATGTATTATTTAATTTGAGGATTATGTGGAGAAGTTTTATTATCAATTTCTGAAATATAAAGAACTGACATTTTGCAGGTTAATAGTATAACACTACATTTCCTGTAAAAAAAAGTTTAAGTTTTTTGAATTCTGAACTGTGGCCACTCATATTGCAGAGAGTCTACCAGGTCAGAGAAGGTCAAGCCATTTGTTTTTTGCAGTTCAAAGCTGTGTGGTAGTTCATTCCCACCACTGAGGTAGGATAAGCCTAGCATGTAAGAAAAGGAAAGCCTCTTTCTTGGTCATTTTGCATTCAAAATTTCTTGAATTTTTATTGTGTTAAGCATTGTGCCAAGTAACATAATGGTGGTAATGACCAAGAAATGGGCTCTACCCTTACAGGAGTTCACTGAATTTTGGTAGAAGTCTTGAATTTCTTACATCAGTTTGCCTGTAAAGAGTGTTTCCCCAAAGCTAGGCCCCTCTCATAAGATTTACTCTGCTGGTGTGATATAGTTTGCCCATGTACTAGCTATTCTCTAGGATTTACAAGGAGAAGAAAATATGAGATAAGGGATTAAAATTATATATGTGTGTGTGTGTGTCTGTGTGTGTGTGTGTGTGTGTGTGTATTATAAAGGGATTAGTCATTTTTTTGTGTATGAAAAGAAAATACCACTCCAATGACTCGTAATCAAATCAGAATTTGGAGGTGGTTTTTATGTCTATATTTACTAAAGTACTCATCATAAGGAATTTAAAATCAGATGATTCATTTTTGGTGGGAGTGCAGAAATTAACAGTGGGAGGTTGGAAGATTCTGTGCAGTTGTATGTGTAAAGAAAATACATCCAATATCACTCATGGTATGACCTACCCCCATCACCACTCCTGTTCCAAAATGGCTTTCCTACTTGATGAGAAGGTTGANTGACCTACCCCCATCACCACTCCTGTTCCAAAATGGCTTTCCTACTTGATGAGAAGGTTGACAAAACAATATTATGCTAAGCAGGTAAAATTATCAGTGGGAACATTATTGAAGAAGAAAATTTTGAGCCAGTCATATAAAGACAAATAAAATGATAAAATAAAACTTCGGCAAACAAAAAGATAATGGTACACATGCAGCAGAGAATCTAAATTGAGAAAGAAGATAAAATAAAAGCGACAGAAATAAAACTTACAAAATAGATTGAAAACATCTAAGACAAAGAACAATATAAAAATAAATAAAAAGGAAAAGTATAAAAGGAAAAAAAATGGCTTAATCAAACAAGCTAACTAAACAAACTATAAGAAAATGGAGGACAGGAGGACAAGTAAATCAACAGAACAGGACCCTTAGTATTTATAAAGTTACAGACAAATAGCAATTGTATAATTTTCTTCTACAATTTGATAACCCTTGATAGATTTTATCTGAAAGATCTAACTATGGAAATCAACTCATTGAAATTTTTTCCCTTTTTTAATTGCAAAATATTTCAAAGAGAAATACAACTTAGTTTTTCTTACAAAGGCAAAATGTTGCAAATATGAAAAATGTTATGCAACATAGTAAGCAATGTTTTGTTGACTGGTACACTAACTATTACCTTTATCTATACTTGCTTCATACAGATTTTTAAAAAATAAAGATTTAAGGCTAAAGGTTTACCAGAGCGAGTTTATCTGCCTCACTCAAACTAGAAACAACCATTATCTTAAGATTTTTATACGTTTCATTACAATGTACGTTTTCACTTTTACTACATTTCTATAGACATTAGCAATATGTAATATTGGATTTTGCTGTTGTGACTTTATGAAAATATGCACACATTTTATAATATGCTATTCATTATTTTGTAACTGTAACACCAAGTT